>NW_026945572.1:31291-38791 GCF_034702125.1 Engraulis encrasicolus | reverse complement strand
CTCTCCATATTAGGCTACATTTTCTATGCATACACACTGTAGTCATTTTTGCAGCATGAATTCATCACTGTGTAGGACAGTATTGTCTTTGGTATTGCATTTGGTATACACAATTAGAGAGCTATATTTGGCACTATAGATTGTAAAATGTTGAAAATAACTTTGCAAAATTTACAATATAGTCAGTCCTGCATGTTTTTTTCCTGTTTTTTTTTTTTTACAGACACCGTCTAACTATTCTACTGTTATTCAACTATTCTACTATGTAACTATTATCCTTCCTTCCAGCATGGCGTTGGCGGTGTTGTGGTTCAGGGCTGAAACACCAGAGAGAAGGCTGGACACCACCTGACGACATCTGCTTCTGGCGTAGGGCTACAGCTACCTGCGAAGGTGGTTGAGGAAGGCACCTCCTATGCATGCATGATGAATGTGAATGTGTATTCCCTATGTTTGTCTAGTAATCTATACAATAAAGATGTTTGTATCACAAGTCTGCCCAGCAGGTATTAACAGCTACCTGTACAATCCTTCCAGCATGCAGTGATAGCTTCACAATGCTTAAGCAATACCAATACAGTAACTGTCCTTATCACCCAGTGAGCAGACAGAACGTCTTCTGATTGGCTGAGCAGGTGTCCTTTATTCCCCGGTAGCAGGACACCTATGATGTCATGCGGCCGTGCGGGCGCCCAAGTTGCTTCTTTTCTAATTTTCTGGCGAAGTGCCGTTGCTAGTTCTATCGCATCTGGTTGTTTAGTCAAGACCGCGTCTTTAGTTCTATCACATCTGGTTGTCTAGTCAAGACCCCGTTACTAATTCTATTGCATCTCGTTGTCAAGTCAAAAACCGAGTCGTCAATTCTATCGCATTTGGTTGTCAAGTCACTCCAACATTTTGCGCGCGTCCTTAGGCTATGCCTCCGATAGAGGCGCGTCTCATTAGATTAGGAAGTGGTGCCCATAGCAACGTACCAAGCGCAGTGGTGAATCTACTTTCTCACGAAGCCTTAGATCAACTTATTAATAAATTAATAAATTAATACTTAAATGCTGGTAACCGGGTGAAAAGCAGAATAGCGGCCTTCGAGGTGTCCCGATATCAAGGGAAAATGGACTTGGCGAAGCGAACAGCCCTTCGGCTGCGCCGTCGGGCTGTTTAGAACGCTCCGCCTCGTCCATTATTTCCCTTGATATCGGGACACCTCGTCGTCCGCTACTCCATACTTCATTTCCTTCGAGATAAATACAAGTACTTTACTCTACTATTCAATACTCATTATTTCTATTTGTTTGTCCACAGTAACTGTACCACATAAGGACATTATTCCATGAGTGTTCCATGTAGGCTATTTTTCTTAGAACATGAAAGTCATCATGATACTTGGCCAGAAAAACAGCAAAATGAAAAGTGAAAAATGCATATATAGCCTGCATGCTCGAATTTCTCTTTGAGGACATTTTCAAACCCACTGAGCTAGGCTACAGTAACTGTTCTGTATATCCTCAAACACATTATAATTCTGCACAAAAGCCAGTGGAGCCCTCAGCAATATGCATATATATGCCTGCGCATGACCTAAAAACCCACGCCATTCAAATGTGCCTTTACAGGAGGCAAGGGCATGGGATTGCACAGGAATACACTGCAAGCCATTTCTCACTTTGTTTTGTGAGTCTCTATGTGTATTTGGTTGCAGCCATTTCTACATTGTTTTGTGAGTCTCTATGTGTATTTGGTTGCAGATATTTTTTACTTTGTTTTGTGTCTATGTGTATTTGGTTCTTGAATCCAACTCTTTTTCTTTTGTAAATCTGTATATGTTTGCAATGTGGGCTACTCTTACACACACGCACACACGCGCACACACACACACACACACACACACACACACACACACACACACACACACACACACACACACACACACACACACACACACACACACACAAAGGGGTGGGGGCACAAAGTCATATAGAGGGTGGAGACATATAGGGGTGGAGAGACATATACACGAAAAGGGAGAGGAAAAGAGAAGGGGGAAAGGGAGAGGAAAAGAGAAGGGGGAAAAGGCTATATATGCAATAGGATATCTAATCATGATGATATGTCTTCCATAAGGAGTAGAGGAAATGGAGAGGGAGGGTTCTGTGACACACACACACACACACACACACACACACACACACACACACACACACACACACACACACACACACACACACACACACACACACACACACACACAACGTCACACACCCCCACCCCCCCCACACACACACACACACACTACCACACACACACACACACACCACACACACACACACACACCACACACACACACACACACACACCACACACACACACACACACACACACACACACACACACACACACACACACCACACACACACCCCACACACACACACACACACACACACACACACACACACACACACACCACCACCACCACCCACCACAAACACACACACACACACTACCACACACACTACCACACACACTACCACACACACAACCACACACACACTAGCGCACACACACACACACACACACACACACACACACACACACACACACACACACACACACACACACACACTACCACCACCCCACCCCCCACACACACACACACACACACACTACCACACACACACACACACACTACCACACACACACACACACACACACACACACACACACACACACACACACACACACACACACACACACACACACACACACACACACACACACTGATGTAAAGGGAGTACAAGGGCTACGTAAAAGGAAATGCAAACTTGCAGGGCTGGATTAATGCACAGGCTAGATAGGGCTGCAGCCTAGGGCCCCCACCTGCTAGGGGGGGCCTGACTAGCCAAAACTGAAAAAAATCAGAATTGTGACAACATGCAATATTGGAAAATGTATCTGTTGTGTTCAGTATAGTTGGTAGAGCTCAGTATACGTCGTAATTATGACCCTGTCTATGTAAATTTGTCGCGAAATTTGCCTTCTGATGGGGCCCCACAGCTACCTGTAGCCTAGGGGCCCCAGGCCATATTAATCCGGCCCTGCAAACATGACAATAGCTCTCCAAAAAGGAGAGGAAGAGATGGAGATGAAGAGAGGATGTAGAGTCACACACTAAGAGAGAGATGTACACAAAGAGAGGGAAAGGGCTCTGTATGGAAATCCAAACATGACAATAGGACGATCCCCTCCTAAGGATACTCTGGAGGCTGAAGCCTCAGAAATGAGCGCAGGATCCCCCGACGCCCGCCATTATCAGATTGATTGATTCTGGCCCAAGTCCATTCGCAGCTTTTGCTTACATGCAAGGTTGGACAGGCCATCTGGCATAGAGGGGATTTCCCGGTGGGCCCCCGTACCCTTATGGGGACCCTTTTTTTCAGAATTGTAAAAAATGAATTAGAAAAAAAGGTTTCTTTTTTTTTTTACACTTCTGAAAATAGGGGCCCAAAAGGGTGCAGGGGCCCTCTGGTGAGTCAGTTATGTGCTGCTAATTATGACGGCCCCCTTTTTGTCAAAAGTGCCCAGGCCCTATTTCTCCCTCATGAGGGCCCCCTTTATGCCAAAGGTGCCCGGGCCCTATTTCTCCCCCAGTCCAGTCCTGCTTACATGCTGTGACTCTGTCACAAAGCATTATGGCCCTGCCCGCCCGCACCGGACAAGGCTTCTGAGAAGACTTCAATAGGAGCGGAAGAGAAAATTAGATGTTGGAGGACTCGAGGAATTGTTATGCAAAAAATGTGTGTAGTAGCCTCGTGTCTGTGCGGGTCCCATAAGAGTGCTTGTGTGTGTGTGTGTGTGTGTGTGTGTGTGTGTGTGTGCGTGTGTGTATACTGTAGGTGTCTGTGTGTGTGTGCGTGTGTGTGTGTGTGTGTGTGTGTGTGTGTGTGTGTGTGTGTGTGTGTGTGTGTGTGTGTGTGTGTGTGTGCATGTGTGTGCGTGTGTGTGTGTGTGTGTGCGTGTGTGTGTGTTTGTGTGCGCGTGTGCGTGTGCGTGTGTGTGTGTGTGCGCGTGCGCGTGTGCACATGTGTGTGTGTGTGTGTGTGTGTGTACTTGTTTCATAACGTGTGTAGGATCGTACAATCAATTTGGTATAATTTCATTTTGGCCCAGCCGCTGCTTCCCCTGCCAAGCCCATCACTGGAGAGACTCCAACTCAGCCAGGCTTCCCCTGTGACGGAGGAGGAGACAACAACAGGAGAAATAAAAGGGCGAATGCATGCAGCAGAAGGGGAAGAGAGAAGAGAGATGAGGAGAAGAGAAAAGAGGGGAAGAGAAAATAGGGGAGGAGAGGTGAGGAGTAGAGGAGGAGGAGGGAGACGAAAGGGGGCTTCTATTGTAACTGAGAAGAGGCGAACAGAAGAAAAGAGAGAAGAGAGTCTGAGAAAGAAGGGAATTGGGGGGATAGAGGGAAGAGAGAAGAGGATGATCAAGGGGACTAAAGAAGGGGAGGAGAGGGGGTAAAATGGGGAAAAAAAACTAAGAATTTGGAATGAGAAAATGAAGAAAATAAGAATCAGGCTTTCTTTATGAAGAGGAAGAGAGGAATAACGAGGTATATACAGTGGTGCTCATATGTTTACATACCCCAGCAGAATATACACTTTCTTGGGGATTTCTCACAAAATATGAAGGATTACACAATACCTTTTTTCACTCATTGCTAGTGACTGGCTTAAGATATTTATTAGCAATCTTCTGTGTTTACTCTTTCAAAAGCATGATCACACCCCAAACTACCCAAATGACCCTGTTCAAAAGTTTACATACCCTCGTTTCTGATGCTGAATATGGCCCTGTTTAACATCAAGGACCGCTCTAAATTGTTTGTGGTAGTTGTGGATAAGGCTCTTAATATTCTCAGATGACAAAAAAATTCTTCCTGGCAGAACGGTTGTTTCCTATAATATTTTTGGGTGTCTTGCTGGAACCTCACATTTGAGGTTTTCCCTGAGTGGCTCAATGATGTTGAGATCAGGAGAGTGAGATGGTCGCTCAAAAACCTTCATTTTATTCTTTCTGAAGCTAGTGACGGGTTGATTTGGCTTTCTGTGTCGAAATATTGTCATGTTGGCACTGTTGGAATTTCAATTCAGAAATGCAATATGAGGGGGTTTGGTTGAAATCAAGCCATTGGGCAAGGGAATCATTGAATTGCAATGATCGTTGCAAGGGAAATTGTTCAGGAGGCATAGGACAACCAAAAAATAACTTCAGGTGAAATATAGGACAACATGAAAAAATGTTTTGAACTGTACAGCAAAGAGGCACTTGAGGAAAGATGGGCTGTTGGGGGTTGCCAGGAGAAAGCCATTACTACAAAAATGCAAACATGTTATTTTGCATATGATACACCAAATAGCATAGTGAGAAGCATCAGAATGCCTGTGACAATGTCATTTGGAAAAATGAGATCAATATGGAACTTTTTTCAGCCACTATTAACAGTACCATTTGGAAAACAGTCAACGGAGCCTATGATGAAAGTTACACCATGCCTTCTGTGAAAACATAGTTATGGACCATTGATATCATGGGGACATTTGAGTTACAAATGCATTATACTTTTGATCCATACTCGCAGAATGATGAATACATTGCCCTGTGAAAAATACTGGAGGAAACTTGACACACATCAGCCTTGAAACTGCACATGGTCCATTGTTTGGACATGCCAACATGACAATATTTCAACACAGAAAGACAAATCAACCCGTCATTAGCTTCAGAAAGAATAAAATGAAGCTTTTGAGCGACCGTCTCACTCTCCTGATCTCAACATCATTGAGCCATTCAGGGGAAACCTCAAATGTGAGGTTCCAGCAAGACACCAAAAAATATTATAGGAAACAACCATTCTGCCAGGAAGAATGTGCTGTTTTGTCATCTGAGAACATTAAGAGCCTTATCCACAACTACCACAAACAATTTAGAGCGGTCCCTGATGTTAAACAGGGCCATATTCAGCATTAGAAACTAGGGTATGTAAACTTTTGAACAGGGTCATTTGTTTGGGTTGTGATCATTCTTTTGAAAGAGTAAACACAGAAGATTGCTAATAAATATCTTAACCCAGTCACTAGCATTGAGTGAAAAAAAAGGTTTTGTGTAATCCTTCATATTTTTTTAGAAATCGTCAAGAAAGCGTATATTCTGCTGGGGTATGTAAACATATGAGCACCACTGTACAGGACAGCATAGAGGAGAAAGCGAGCAGTGGAGGGAATGGAAGAGGAGGGGAAGAGAAGGGGGAGCACAGGAGGATAGGATGTATGGAGAATAGAGGGAAAGAGAGACTACAGGGTGGGAGCATGGAAGAGAAGATAGAAAGTTATGGTAAAGAGGAGATGAGACGAGAGGGGAAATAAAAAACAAGTCCGACAGGCGGACAAAGATGTATCCTAAAGAACAGATATAAAAAGAGTAACACGAAAAAAAAAGCGGGGAAGATCATGTTTTGGCAGATTCAAAGAATGCGCTTTAGACAGACAGAAAGACAGACGGACGGACGGACAGACTGACGGACAGACTGACGGACAGACATACCCTCTAATAGATGCTAGGACGCATCTAAAAAAGGGATCATGCCTCCCTTATGAATGAGTAGAGGAGAAGGAGCAGACAATATGTTTTGTGATAGAGAGTGGAGAAACGTATGGTCGAAAAGAGAAGATTGGGTAAAAAGGGGAACGTAGAGAAATAATAAATAGAAAGACAAGTAGGAAAGTGCATTGGGAGAAGAGAAGAGAAGAGAAGAGAACAGAACAGAAAAGGAAAATGAAAGAAAAGATGGTTTAATATGGCCCCATACTTGTAGAGAGAAATAAAAGAATGATAAAATATAAAGTAAATCTCTCCTTTTACAAAAGTGCTAACGGTGTCTGAGATTGCAGGTTTTCATCATTTCTGAACAAATGTTCTTTCTTTTTTTCCTCTAATGTTTTACAGTCAATGCTACTGATAAACCCACTGACATCCACCTCCATATAACTGACTAGACATGTGATTATGATGATATTTCACAATTATGTGACTGGTCGGGCCCACCAGAGATAAAAATTGACTGCATTTCCCTAAACCAAAATGACTTTGACAACCCGCTCTAGCTCATTCAGACTTTAACCCATTTAGACACGGCATTATACATGTGCTGTTACTAGAATGGCAATGACCAAGCTGTAGTTCATTACTAAAGGCCTTGTGTTATGTCATAGCAGTGTAGTACTAGTTGACTTTTCAGTGTCTATTACAGCGCTCCAGGGGTGAAATGGTCTGTAGTCTGTAGGCCTACATCAATCAGTCCATAGATGAGAAATTCCCTGGCGCTTCATGGTTGCTAGAAGGTTAAAGACCCTTTCTTGGGTAGAGAAAAGAAAAATCATAACTCTATTCAGTGGCAGTTACACTAAACACCTCCTAATTTGATGAACGTTCTGCTATTAAAGACCC
>NW_026945572.1:20000-31191 GCF_034702125.1 Engraulis encrasicolus | reverse complement strand
GGATCTTTTCCATGGTCCGTCATTTTGAATTTCCAAAAATAGCCATTTTTAGCTGCAAAAATGACTGTTTGGACCATACTAGAAAATATTTGTTTATTACTTAGTAAACTTTTATGTCAAGATCAAATTGACAATAGGCAGCCCAGTTTCAATGAGCAGCATAGTTGCATAGTTGTACCTTTTTTGACCATTTTCTGCACAGTGTCCCTTTAACTAAGATGAATTTAATGCACAAGGGAAAGTTACGTATAGGTCCACACGCACGGACACACACAAGTAGGGCCAAACAAACACACACGCACACACACATACGCACACATACACGTGCGCGCACACACACGCACGCACGCACACACGCACGCACACGCACACACACACACACACACACACGCACGCACACACACACACACAGACACACACACACACACACACACACACACACACACACACACACACACACACACACACACACACACACACACACACACACACACACACACACATACGAGAACTAGAGGACTTAAGGGCTCAATAGAAATCAACACTGGAGAACTGCTAGAGTGTTAAATAGGGAACAGGCTGCAGACCCCAATCATCACTCAAGTTATGCCGTGTGTGTGTGTGTGTGTGTGTGTGTGTGTGTGTGTGTGTGTGTGTGTGTGTGTGTGTGTGTGTGTGTGTGTGTGTGTGTGTGTGTGTGTGTGTGTGTGTGTGTGTGTGATCAATAAAGCTAAATATCTCTGGGGTGTTTGGAGCTCAATCAATACCTAATTTCAATCCGCCAACTGACATACATACACAATGCAAACACACACACACACACACACACACACACACACACACACACACACACACACACACACACACACACACACACACACACACACACACACACACACACACACACACACACACACACACACACACACACAGACTCAATTACATAAACACAGACAGGAAGACTGAAAGAAATTGCACTGCACTTCCTCCACACTTCCTATATTACAACCTGTTACCAAGGTAACATTTATTGGACTTGTTGATTATAGGCTACCACAGGAATCATGTGCGTGAGAATGTGTGTGTGTGTGTGTGTGTGTGTGTGTGTGTGTGAGAGAGAGAGAGAGAGAGAGAGAGATAGAGAGAGAGAGAGAGAGAGAGAGAGAGAGAGAGAGAGAGAGAGAGAGAGAGAGAGAGAGTGCTTGTGCATGTACATGTACATGTGCATGTGCATGTGCATGTGCATGTGCATGTGCATGTGCGTGTGTGCTTGTGTGTGTGTACATGTATCTATGAGTGTGAGAGAGCAAGAGTTGGAGGGAGGGTGGGGGGTGTTGATGAACGTTTAGAGTTTCATTGCGATACCAGTTCACAGCTTCTGGTGTTAGGCACAGATCCACAGTGCTCTCTAGTGGATGGAGGCAGAACACACACACACACACACACACACACACACACACACACACACACACACACACACACACACACACACACACACACACACACACACACACACACACGGACACACACACACGGACACACACACACGGACACACACACGCACACACACACACACGCACACACGCACACACGCACACACACAAACACACAAAGGTTCTGTCCACTCCAGTGTTTAATTGTCGTTATGCAAATGAGCTGATTATGCGTCACCAGAAGCAATATTGAACACATTTATGCTCAGGTGAGAGGCAACAGTGGAAATGGCAGCAGCAGTATTAGTCATCATAGTAGTAGAAGTTGAAGTAGTAGGCCTTGCGGTGGCCTAACAGTAGGGCACTGGGTTACTATGCCGGCGACCCGGGTTCGATTCCGGCCTGGGTTATTTGCCGATCGTTCCCTTGTCTCTCTCTCTCTCCACTCATTTCCTGTCTCTCCTCCACTGTCCCGTCAAAAATAAAGAAAAAAAGCCCTAAAATATATTTTTTAAATGTTGAAATAGCAATAGTAATCATAACTGTTTCGGTTAGATTGTCTTCATGTCTCGTAGATTGTCTTCATGTCTCGGAGACAAGGAAGATTGCCCCATCACAAAAAACGCACAAAAATCCTTAGACAATACAGACAGCAAAATGACTCACTGCCAACATGGGATCAATTGAAGACATATGGTAATAGTAAAACGATTGAGGTAGCAATAGCAGTGAAACACTACTACATTTAGCAGTCACAGCAGCAGCAAAACATGACTTGTAGCAGCACTAGCTGTGCTACCGTAGTTGCATCAAGATAATCCTGAACAGTAGTAGCACTTGCAAGCGCAGCAGTAATAGTAGTATTTTGTTTTCCTGGGAAACTAAACTTGCCTACACCATCAGAAAGAAAGAAAGGGATGGCAAATCAGATCTCCAATCAAAATTTTCTTTTTCAAATATCATGCTCACTTTATTTTTCTGAGTGTAACCTGTTACATCTTTGAACTACTAGTCAGCCTGCCAAGACCCTAAAATAAATGTTTGATGGCATTTTCTGTTAAAAGTTGGCAACCATGCCAGAAGTTATCAGCATGGGCTAAGGTTTCAGAATCACCTGGTTGCCAACATGGAACTTGACCTTTAAGGTCAAATATGAAGGTCAAAAGGTCAACCGCGGTCAAATAACAGTGTTATTTAGTTAAAAATTGTTAAAAAGATGTTAAAAGTGGGCAACCATGCCAGAAGTCATCAGCATGGACTAAGGATTCAGAATCAACTTGTTGCCAACACGGAACTTGACCTTTAGGGTCAAACTTAAAGGTCAAAAGGTAAAAAACAATGTATTTTCTGGTTAGTCTATTTTGGGAACTGTATATTCTTGGAATTCTTTTTCAAATTTCAGCAACCATGCTAGATGTTATCACCTAAGGTTTCAGAATCACCTGGTTGTCGACATGGAACTTGACCTTTTAAGGTCAAATTTGAATGTCTAAAACAATGCATTTTCTGATTTGCCTTTTTGTGGGGGCCTTCATATTCATGGAATTCTTTTTCAAAAGCTGACAATCATGCTAAAAGTTATCAGCATGGACTAAGGTTTCATGGTCCATGGTTGCCAGCATGGAACTTGACCTTTAACATCAAATTTGAAGGTCAAAAGGTCAACCGAGGTTAAAAAAAAAAATATATATATATTTTTTTTGACGTGCTTTCATAAAATACAAGTTGTTTGCGTGATGTATTGAATAATAAGTACCTGGAGGAGATACTTCTTATTATTTAAATCATTTTAGGTGAGTGAAAGTATTGGAACAAATAATCTTAAAGAAAATACATTTTTTTCATAGCTATGATAATGAAAATATGTTGTGATGATCTGTTTATTTGTTTTTTGTTTTTGTTTTTTGTTTTGCTGTGTTTCTTTTGATTAGTTTATTCTATTCACAACTTCATATGGACACTAATAACTTATATAACATAGTCTTAAAGTATGGAAGTGCGTAGTGCACATTTTTGAGTATATTTTTGATTTTTAAAGGGGTGGGAGTAAATAAGCAATGGCTTCATCCCACTCCTTTTCAGTTACACACACAAAAAAAAAATGGTACTTGTATTAATTTAATGTGTTGCTTATTTTCTTGTGTACTTCTGAAATAAATCAAAAAAAAAAAAAAAAATCAAATCAAAAGAAAATAAAATACTGTTTTGATTAGGTTTCTCCCAAAGCGGACAGCGCTGTCAAAAGTTGCATTTGGGGTTTTCTGACAGTGGACAATGGAAGTGGTCGCAAGAGTCACCCTTCATCTACTAATGACTCAAATAAATATCAGATGACTCTGGACAGTGATTAATTAACCTTTTAATCCTACTTAGAGCCCCTTTAAACCCAAGTCTTCAGTGAACAACAAAAACAAGGACATTTGCCTTTCTGTTCCAATACTTTAGGGGACTGTATATTTAGAAGTTATATAGTCTTTATTATTAGGGTATGAATGAAAGTGATTATTGCAAATTGTCAATTACAAGAATGCAATTCATTACCAGTATATTGTTTCTTTACTTCAATAATAGTTAAAACAATAATTAAAATTCAAATGTGATGTCAGTACATACTAGATATTGATGTATTTGAAGGAGCCATTGTTGATGTTATTACTAAAAGGTTGCGTGATCCAGCTCATGTTCTATCCCTACGGCGTTTAAACATTCTACATTTTAATCACATGCAGGTATACAGGGCTGTCCCTTCCTCAGGCAACTGCAGGCATGTATTGCCCACTTGGTTCTACAACCACATCTTATCAGTCCTAAGCTACTATGTGGAACTGGAGGTTTCCTTTGCCACACAGTCATTAAGTGTTGGTCTACAACTTACCAACCAACTGTCTCCTCAGTATCTTTGTTATTATGTATTTGTCAGACTGCAGCCATACATTTGCCTGCTGATTTGCTTATGCAAGATGCAATCCATATGCATCACTTGGTGGTAACGTATCAATTGCCTTTTTGTCTTTCTGAAAATACATTTCGATCAATACCCAAAGATAAGCATGGTGCTTTGTACAGGTGACGCAAAAACTAAAGCCTGGGACATTGCAACAGAACATTCTACAGTAGTCATGAGAACATCAAGAAAAGTGTGCAATACTTGCTCTACTCTTACTGTAGGTTTTATTTCCTAACCATGCCATGACATACAGTAGCAAATCAGCAAGTATCCTTCATTGCTATAACCATTTTAAACACATTAGAAATAACAGAAGTCATTTTTTTTTCCTATGGAAAGCCTGTGAATTGATGGGGCAAAGCAAATTCACTGGTGAGCCAAGGCATATCCCATTCCATACCAGCAGCGTAATGTGCTTCACAAAGAAGAATAAAGTAATTTAGATGACCAGAGTGAAAATGTTAAAAATACAAGTTTAAGTTAATTTTATCCTAATGAGCTATGATTAATGTCTAAGGATGACTGGCCAGAGCCCCACCATGATAAGCCAAATCAAACATTAAATTATAGGCCTACTAATTATTCAATATACAGTACCATGCAAACAACTTGTATTTTATGAAAGCACATCACCAAAAAACTGTTTTTTTTTTTTATTAATCTCGGTTGACCTTTTGACCTTAAAATTTGACCTTAGAGATCAAGTTCCATAAGGTAACCAGGTGATTCTGAAACCTTAGTCCATGCTGATAACTTCTAGAATTTGAAACTTTTGAAAAAGATTTCCATGAACACAGTCCCCCAAAAAATCTAACCTTAAAATACATAGTGTTTGACCTTTTAACCTTAAAATTTGACCCTAAAGGTCAAGTTCCGTGTTGGCAGCAAGTTGATTCTGAATCCTTATTCCATGCTGATGACTTCTGGCATGGTTGCCCACTTTTAACATTTTTAAAACAATTTTTAGCCAAATAACACTGTTAATTGACCGTGTTTGACCTTTTGACCTTCATATTTGACCCTAAAGTTCAAGTTCCATGTTGGCAACCAGGTGATTCTGAAACCTCTGCCCATGCTTATAACTTCTGGCATGGTTGCCAACCTTTGAAAAAGAATTCCATGAATATACAGTTCCTAACAAAGACTAGCAAGAAAATACCCTGTTTTTGACCTTTTGGCCTTCAAATTTCACCCTAAAGGTCAAGTTCAGTGTTGGCAACGAGTTGATTCTGAATCCTTAGTCCATGCTGATGGCTTCTGGCATAGTTGCCTTCTTTTAACAACTTTGTGACAATTTTTAACTAAATAACACTGTTATTTGACCGTGTTTGACCTTATGACCTTCAGATTTGACCTTAAAGGTCAAGTTCCATGTTGGCAACCAGGTGATTCTGAAACCTTAGTCCGTGCTGATAACTTCTGATAACAACTTTTAACAAAAAATGCCATCAAAAGTTTATTTAAGCACCTTAGCTGCTGATGGCAGGCTGACTATACGTGGCGTTTAACTTCTGTGGAAGAGTCAGCTGTGACTATATATGCGCACCCATTTGCTGTTGGACTACTTGCACAGCTGATTGTCAGCCTATCAGCTGTGGACTTTGGCTGATCAGCTGACTGTAGAACCTTTTAAAATGACCCACTCAATGCCATGTTCACACTTTGCCTGATGAAGACCTGAAGGTCGAAACGTTGCTCTATTAAATACACAGTAAGACAAGCAGTGTGGCGGACTTCTTTTTCACTTAGGCTGTTGGCCCTGCCGTGGCCTAACAGTAGGGCACTGGGTTACTACGCTGGCTACATGGGTTCGATTACGGCCCTGGTCATTTGCAGATCCTCCCTCCATCTCTCTCTCCCCACTTCCTGTCCCTCTCTAAACTGCCCTCTCAAATAAAAGCATAAAAAGCCAAAATAGGGAGAGGAGAGGAGGGGAGAAGAACAGGGCTTTGAACCGGTTCAAGGAACGAAAACGAAAACCGGGAACTTTTTGTATTTTACAGGGAACAGAAACGAAACCGGAAACGTTATTATTTTTTATGTTCTGGAACGGGAACACTTATTTAAAAATAATGGTAACCGGTTAATACCGGTTAATACCGTTCCTCAAACAAACAAAAAAGTAGGCCTTGTAATTTTCCTGCGCACGTCACCATGACGGCTGAGGTTCACGTCCTGTGTGACATCAGACATTCTCTGACTGAATGGAGAGAGAGCTGTGAATTACAAAGTCTCCACTCCACATCGTAAATAAGAGAAACCACTGTCATACAAAAGGGCAGAGTTTCCATTGCATCATTGTGAGACATTGCAGAGAAGCGTGTGTAAAGCGCACCGAGAATGTTCTACTTTATTGGGCATCCATGGCCATCCTTCAAATATGCACAAACTCACAATGTCCATCATAGTGCTCCCCGTGACCCAAGTCATTGAGTCATTGAGTTTTCATCATTGAGGTTTATTCTCCGCTTAGGTTGTCCCTGAATTACAAAATTCTAGAGGATATTCTTTTCATCCGCTTGAATAAACAGTTTGGAATGTAGGCTGACTCATTTGCACTTCTGTTTTTCTTGGTTAATTAACGTCAGTTAGGCCTATGGGGAGTAATCAGCTGACGGGAACGAAATGAACCGTTCCGGGAACAATATTTTTATGTTCTAACCGGTTCGGGAACGTCAATTTATTGGTGGAACTCATAACCAGAAACGTTATAATTCCGTTTCTGTTCGGAACGGAACGTTTGGAAAAAAATAATGGTTCAAAGCCCTGGAGAAGAATGCAGTACACAGATGAAGGCCAGCAGTCTATCAGCCAGTCCCACTGAAACATGTGGTACTACACCATTCCGAGCCAAATGATAAGGCATACACACACACACACACACACACACTCATGCACGCCTAACACACAGACCCTTCCCCTAACACATGCACAAACACCACAAACACAAATGCACTGCACACGCACATGCACACAACTCACACACTCAACACATGACAAATGGACACTCACACTGACACACATTAGGGCACACGCACATACTGACACACACACACACTGACACACATTAGAACACAGCGAGTGAGTGTACACTGACACTTCCCCCAACATAAACACGCAAAGTAGTTCATACACTGTGTCTGACACGGAGGTCTCCAAATGTCATTAAAATCAGCATATGCATAATTAAGAGTGGATTATTCAAGCAACCTTTAAGACGCCACATGCTTCTCTGAATCAGGCCTGCAGGCCACTCACTGCGCTGTGTGATTGTGATAATGTCTGTGTGTGTGTGTGTATCTGTATGTGTCATTTCTCTCTCTTTTTGCATCTCTCTCTCTCTCTCTCTCTCTCTCTAACATGATGCTTGACTATTTTTCTATGTCTCATTCACACACGTGTGTGTGTGTGTGTGTGTGCGTGTGCGTGTGCGTGTGCGTGCGCGTGCGTTAGTGTGTGAGTGCGTGCGTGTGTGCGTGTGTGTGTGCGTGTGTGTGTGTGTGTGTGTGTGTGCATCTGTGTGAGTGATTCAGGCCCCCAGGCTCCTTCTCTGCAGGTCTACTGATACCCCTTCAAATGAGATGTATCATCAGGAGTGGACCAACCATCTAGCATAGCGGGCATTTCCTGTTGGGCCCTGCACCCTCGTGGGCCCCTATTTTCAGAGATGTAAAAAAGAACAGTCAGTTCTGCGCCATTATGAGGGGCCCCTTTAAGACAAAAGTGCCCGGGCCCTATTTCTCCCCCAGTCCAGCCCTGCACCCTGATTCACCTATTCATCACTCCCTGGAGTGAAAATAGGGGCCCACGAGGGTGCGGGGTCTACCGATGAGTCTACCGATTAGTCCACTAATTATGGGGGGGGGGGGGTTTAAGACAAAAGTGCCCGGGCCCTATTTCTTCCCCAGTCCAGCACTGTCATCATCATCATGAATATGCAGCTTGGTGAAATGAGATCGCTGGCAGATGAATATGCATCTGTTACCTCGGTAACCTTGGCAGAGCAAAGTTCGCGCACAAAGAAAGTAAGCACTTTAGACTGTTACAACAAAAAAGGCACTGGCACAAGTGTGTGTGTGCGTGTGTGTGCGTGTGCGTGCGTGTGTGTGTGTGTGTGTGTGTGCGCTTGTATGTTTGTGTGTGTGTGTGTGTGTGTGTGTGTGTGTGTGTGTGTGTGTGTGTGTGTGTGTGTGTGTGTGTGTGTGTGTGTGTTTGTGTGTGTGTGTGTGTGTGTGTGTGTGTTTGTGTGGTGCTACTTTAAAATCACAGGCCATCATAAAAGGTCAATCGCAGACAGCTTTTACATCACATAATCCTCTTATTCTATATTGTTCTGAGTGGGAACGATATCAGAGTCTCCCTGTCTCCGTCTCTGTCTCTCTCACACACACACATATGCAAACACACACACACACACACACAAGGAGATTAAGGATTAACTGAAAAATATGGACACTAAATAATCCAGTGATGGCAAACAACAGTAAAGTTTATGTTTACATCTATCAGATTATAATACTATAATGTTCCACTCTATTCTATGTTACACAATAATATTTAACACACACACACACACTCACTCACAGATGCACGCTTACATGCACACACGCAAGCCACACATGCCACGCGATCGCACCCACACACACACACCCGCACACAGGGCAGTAATACAAGTAAGTACAACTTATATAAAACAGTGGACACTGAACATGATCATATCCGGCGGCGGCGCACGTAGGTTGCAGCAGCCACTTGCTTTCCCAACTTTCAGTGTTTATTTGTGTTAAATATGTGTCTTTCGAAATGTCTATCGTCGGAAAATATGTCGGAACGCACGTACAGTCGTTGCTGTTGCAGATAAGAAGGGACAACTTAAGCAATGTATTGGATGTACCAATGAAGACTCTGGAAGAACTAGGAATTCTGCGGCGGCATAGGACTACATCGGACCCGTCTGCCTCGCTATGCCGACACCGAAAGCGATGCTCCAGAATTAGGAAAAGGGGCAAACGAGGTGGCGTCGAAACACGGCTTGCAGCCAACCCAACTCGTCCAGCAATACCATCAATTCTCTTGGCAAACGTCAGATCTCTGGACAATAAGATGGATGACATACGGCTACTAAGATCAGCGAACAAAACCGTGAGGAACTGCTGCGTTACGGTGTTCACCGAATCATGGCTGAACGACGGCATACCCGATTCGGCTTTACAACTGGAACAACTAACATGCCACCGAGCGGACAGAGCCCTTGCAGAGAAAAAACGAGGGGGAGGAATATGTGTCTACACACATGATGCTTGGTGCAATAATGCTACGGTAGTACAGAGGCACTGCTCTCCACGAGTGGAGTTCATGATCATCAAGTGCCGACCCTTCTATTTACCCAGAGAAATATCCGCTATCCTATTAGTCGCCGTCTACCTCGCACCCAGCAACAACAATAGCGTCAAAAGCGAGGCACTGAACGAGCTGCATCGGGGCATCAGTGAACAACAAGATGCACACCCAGATGCCTTCACAGTGGTCCTGGGAGATTTCAACCACGGAAATCTCAAAACAGTACTTCCAAAATTTCATCAACATGTCAACTTCCCAACAAGAGAACAAAACACCCTGGACCTCGTTTACACAAATCAGAAGAGAGCATACAAGGCAAAGCCCATCCCCCACATTGGATCATCAGACCACACAACGATTCTGCTACTGCCAGCTTACAGACAAAAGGCAAAACTCACCAAACCAGTTCAGAAGGAGGTGAGAAAATGGCCTGAGGGAGCCATCTCACGACTACAGGACTGCTTTGAAACCACAGACTGGGACATTTTCAAAACAGCTGCCACCCACAGCAATCACATTGACATTGAGGAGTACACAGACACTGTGACCTCCTACATCACAAAATGCATCGATGATGTTACAGAAATAAAACACATCACCACCAGGGCCAACCAGAAGCCATGGTTCACAGGAGACGTTCACCGACTGCTGAGGGCCAGAGACAAAGCCTTCAGAGCAGGAGACGTAGCTGGCCTAAAGACAGCAAGGGCAAACCTGTCCCAGGGCATCAGGAAAGCAAAAAAGGAATACTCAGACAAAATAACAACACACTTCAAAGACAGCAGAGATGCACAGAGCCTGTGGCAGGGCATACAGGCCATCACGGACTATAAGCCTGCACCACGAAGCTGTGACAACAACACCTCTCTGCTAAACGACCTGAACAGTTTCTTTGCCCGCTTTGAAGCACAAAGTGACACTCACCCACAGAAAACTCCCCCTCCCCCCCATGATCAACCCCTTTACCTGTCCTCTGCCAGTGTTAAGAGGACACTGGCCACCATCAACCCACGCAAAGCAGCTGGCCCAGACAACATACCAGGCCGAGTGTTGAAGGATTGTGCAGAAGAGCTGAAGGATGTCTTCACAGACATCTTTAACATCTCTCTGGAGCAAGCAGTCATCCCATCACTTTTCAAAGCTGCTACCATCATACCTGTGCCGAAGAAATCATCACCATCATGCTTCAATGACTACCGTCCTGTAGCACTGACGCCCATAATCATGAAGTGCTTCGAACGGCTAGTCCTGTCACACATCAAAGCCACCCTACCCCCCACCCTAGACCCCTACCAGTTCGCATACCGAGCCAAGCGATCCACGGAGGATGCAATTTGCTCTGCCCTCCATCCAGCCCTCACCCACTTGGACAATAAAGACTCATATGTGAGAATGCTGTTCATTGACTTCAGTTCAGCATTCAATACCATAATACCACAACAACTCATCAGAAAACTGGACAAACTAGGTT
>NW_026945572.1:0-15000 GCF_034702125.1 Engraulis encrasicolus | reverse complement strand
TAGCGACCATTCCATGAGCAAGTGGTAACTAGGCGAGTGAGCGAGAAGCTCGTAACTAGTAGCGACGTGTGTGAACGAGGCTTTGGAGTCGTGTGACAGGAAATGACGGAGGGAGACAGAAGGATACAAAGGGAAAGATATAGAAATGGAAAGAGAGGCATGGAGAAAGAGGGGGAAGTAAGAAGAAAGGGAGAGGGAGAGATGTAGAGTTGGGGAACAGGATTGTAGAGCACAGTCCCATCTAAATGCCAGCAAGCTTACTCTGAGAAAAGAAGACATTAAAAATTGAACGAGATGTACTCCGTAAAACACATTTGAGAGATAAAGGTGCCAAACAATTCTTCATTATGGAGTAGAGAAGTGTTTCTCAACCCTTTTTTAGGCGAGGCACCCTTTCAATTCATTAAAAATTTCAAGGCACCCCAAACCAACAAGCCGTAACATGGCATCGCATCCGATACCACACAAGCTTAGAAAAGTAACACATTTGGAGACGTCACACAACCTACGTTCGAAGTTGCAGCTGACTGGGTGACCTATATTTTATACTTTATTGTGCGTAAATGGCAGATGAAACATTCCACTGACTAGCATGAACATATCAATTTAGACAAATATGTATTATATTACATAATTTATTTATCAGCCACGTTTCCGCGGCACCCCTGAAGGGCCGTACACACACATCGCTGCTATTTACTAGCTTCTCGCTTGCTTGCCTACTCGCCTCTCTTTCATGGAACGTTCGCTGAAAGTTCCCGCGGCTTTAACTGACAATGAACAGGCGAGAAGTACCGAACTCTGCCTTCTAATTGGTTATTCGCTTACTCGCGTCGCTCAAAGATAAAATATTTTCAAGTCAAGATCCGCCCACATCGCATCGCTTGTACAGTACTCGCCTACTCGCCTGCTAGTCTCGCTGGAACACATTGACATTCTATTGAGTTCATTCGCTGAGCGAGTAACTAGCAGCGACGTGTGTGTACGGCCCTTAAGGGTGGCCCGCGGCACCCCAGGGTGNCCCGGTACCCCTGTTGAGAAACACTGGAGTAGAGAGAGAGAGAGAGAGTGAGAGAGAGAGAGAGAGAGAGAGAGAGAGAGAGAGAGAGAGAGAGAGAGAGAGAGAGAGAGAGAGAGACAGACAGAGAGAGAGAAATGACATTATCAAACTGTATGTCTGCTTTATATATGTTAAATGGATGTCATTGTGTTTTGGCAATAATGTTATTCAGACATTCATTCCAATAAAGCTGAATAAGTTGCACTGAGAGAGAGAGAGAGAGAGAGAGAGAGAGAGATAGAGATAGAGAGAGTGTGTGTGTGTGTGTGTGTGTGTGTGTGTGTGTGTGTGTGTGTGTGTGTGTGTGTGTGTGTGTGTGTGTGTGTGTGTGTGTGTGTGTGTGTGTGTGTGTGTGTGTGTGTGTGTGTGTGTGTGTGTGTGCGTGCATGTGTGCGTGCGTGCGTGCGTGTGACTCACTATGAGAGCGGTGTGGTTCTTGGTGCGGACTGCCTTGTGCAGCGCGGTGACGCCCTCTTTGGTGCGGTAGTCCAGGTGTGCTCCTCCGCTCTTCAGCATCTTCATCAGCTCCGCACAGCCCTCCAGCTGAGCCGCCATGCTCAGGGGACACTCTGGCACAAGGACACACACAGGTACACATAGACATGAGCACACACAAAATAGGTACAGTATATACACACACAGACAGATGGACAAACACACACACACCTATACATGTTCAGGGGACACTCTGGCAGAAGGACACACACACACAGACATAAGCACACACATACTGAATACAGTATATATACGGATGGACAAACACACATACACATGTATACACACAGAAAAACTAACACAGATGTAGACACATACAAATACACGTGCACATGTAACGGAGGCCAACTAGCAGAGTGTGGCATGGCACGTTAGTAAACCTCCCTCCCGAAGCCTCAATACAGTGCGCCAGCGTTGAGCTATCGGGCCGGCCCTTTATCTCAGCGGTCTTGTGTACCTCTTATTGCTGAACCGATGTAGTTGACGAGGTGGCAGGAAAACCTCCGACACCGAACACACACACACACACACACACACACACACACACACACACACAAACCGATGTTGAATTTTTGGATTCATGATGACAGGCTTCTTGGGGATTGGATTACTCTTGGGCCTGCTCTATCGAATTAGTTTGAAAACCGAGGTGGCCACAAACAGCCTCAAGCTGCCCGGAAGGATTGATAAGGTCGGCATCTTGGTTAGTGCTCAGAATTCTGTTGTGAACCGTGTGTAGGAAAGTTCTGTGGCTGGTCACTGTACTATGGACAAATTGATGGAAGGGACTGTGACTGTCCAATGCCACCTGGAAGTATTGGATCGACACATGGATGGACCCATCGCTCGCAACCGCCAGTTGCAATTGATCTGAATTGTGGGGAAGTTAACGGAGCTGCATCTGAATGTTTAACGTGTTGCCAATCACTTGAGAATAGAGCTGTCATAAACATTGGAATGTGTCTTGCTCACCGAAACCCCAAACAACAAAATGTTATCTTTCAGCACCCCGGCTGCAGCGGCTTGACCAAGGCCGAGGCAGGAACACATTATCTCCCCGAAGGACAAACAATGTTTAGACTCCCTGCCTCCCTCACCCAATCTCCCTGGGGCCCTGGGGTTTGTTTGGACTTCCTGGGGGCCAACCAAGGCTGTCTCCATGGTGTCCAAGACCGGCTCCCATGGGGATGGCTTCCTCAGGACCCCCCCCCCAAGCCCCAAGCCCCAAGCCTCAGCACCTCCTCTGACTTTCTTCTCAACCCCTCCCTCAATCCCTCCCCTGTTTGTGTGGTGTTGTGGTGTCTTGTTTAGTGTTACCTTTGTCTGCTGAGGTTTTTTAGACTTATATCTCAATGTGATGATTTTACAATGTGAAGGCATGAGAATTTTTTTCTCCTTACCTCACCCAATGTCATGCTGTACTGAGTCTACTGTTTGGTGTGCCGCCCTGAGGGGCAGCAAGGTACCCTAATTTCCCTTTGGGTATTAATAAAGTTACTCTACTCTACTCTAAACCCTTTGAAATACCAAGCAAACAGCTGGTACATACTCTACACATATGACTGTAGAGCTTAGCCTAACCCTTATTATAGGGTACTATGTCAACATTGTATTTTACCATACTGCTTTTATCATTGTGGTAGTTTACTGAGAAGGACAGCAGGTTTATAGTTACTATGATCTTACATTATAGCATGCTACATTATACTAGCTCTACTACTATCTCTTCTAGTTCTACTACTAACTACTCACTACGGTAGCAATGGAAAAGGGGGTGCGATTTCCGGTTTAGTACAAATGGGCTACCAAAGCAGCCACTTTGAAAAAGATTGCGTGAAACAGGAGTTGGTTTTCGTTTTAAGGGTATTAAGAGGCTCGGGAGCAAGTTCATCTGTTCTTGGCTGCACAAATAAACGAATGAAACCACATTTACAGCCAGACGGCAAGGACATGCTGCCCTTTTTTCAACTACGATGTCCCTTGCTCCTGCATATTAATTTGTGATGATTAATTGTTTTAAAACTGCAGCGGCAGCTAACACTGAGTCGTAACCAGGGAATAACTAAGTGGAGATGTCGCCTTTTTTCAAGAAGGGTATCATGGGAGCCAGGAATACATACAGTGGATAGTATGCTAACATTTGTTTTATCCATGACTGTGAACCAATAAGCCATTCAAGCCACACAATAGATCCCATGCATTCTGTACACAAACAAACACACAGACACAGACACAGACACAGACACACACACACACGCGCACACTCTCTCACACACACAGACAAAGACACAGACACAGACACACGCACGCACGCACGCACGCACGCACGCACACACTGGCCTCTCTCTCACACACACTGGCCTCACACACACACTGGCCTCACACACACACATACACACGCACACACACACACACACATACACACACACACACACACACACACACACACACACACACACACACACACACACACACACACACACACACACACACACACACACACACACACACACACACACACACACACACACACACACACCCATAACCCAAAGCATGCCTGAGACATGAGCTGGCATGATCACATTACCAGTGTAATGGGATTAGAGTGTCATAACTGTCTAATTACCATTCAAACCACTCACTCTCCACACCACACTAGAGAACACACAGACAGAGGTACACACCTACACGACACTTGCATGGACATGGACATGGCCACACACACGCTCGCATGCACGCACGCACGCACGCACGCACGCACGCACGCACGCACGCACGCACGCACACACACACACACACACACACACACACACCTACAGTATGTGCGGCATCACACACAACCACACATACACACACAGCTGTGCTGCACGACACATGCAAACACTTCCTTTTTATGTGTGTCCTTTAGAGGGAGTAGACAGGTCACTCATTCAGGAAAAGCCTGTGTCTGGGTAAGCCAGAGTCTGGGCAAGAGTCATGAAAAACCACAAGCTGGTTTTAATGTTGGAGGGCTAAACAGTATCTCTCCCACTCTGACTCTCTCTCTCTCTCTCTTTCTTTCTCTTTCTCTCTCTCTCTCTCTCTCTCTCTCTCTCTCTCTCTCTCTCTCTCTCTCTCTCTCTCTCTCTCTCTCTCTCTCTCTCTCTCTCTCTCTCTCTCTCTCACTCTGCCGCCTGAAACCTATTTTCCTTAGCATTGTTTGGGGGTAACATTACACATTGTGACGCTAATGCCTGGACATTCTAAACTGTACAGACAACAATGTTCCAGGCTGAGAATTCATGCAGTCAACTCAAACACACATCGACCACACACACACAGGCATTTCTCAATGTCTATTTTCCTCTCTGCCTTGTTTTCTGTAAGCCTATCACTCTATTGTCAAACTGTTAGTTTCATCATGGTAACTCTGTCTTGCATCATCAATGGCAGATGAAGTGTTGTTCTGCATGACAAATAGCCTACTGCTGGCTTTCTACTGGAGTGAGACTGTGTGTGTGAATGTGTGCATGCGTGTTTTGGTACACTCACTGTGTGTCACACACATGGTCGTGTCATCAATTAGCGTAGGTGTACAGATTGTATCACGGCATTTAACAAACATGCAATATGTGATGTGTCATTTGTCCCGCTGTAGGATTGTGTGGGGAGGGATCTTTGTTCTCTGCTTTTTGTATGCATGCCTACTTCATATTCTTACGATATTTGGATGCATTGTTCAATATAAAAAATAACTGATCACGAAAAAAGACACATGAGATAAACAAAGCTAGCCACCCAGCGAGTAGTGTATGAGAATGGGTGTTTGTACAGAGTTCCTCAGTGTGTGTGTGTGTGTGTGTGTGTGTGTGTGTGCGCGCTCGCGTGCTCGTGCGTGCGTGCGTGCGTGCGTGCATGCATGTTTGAGTATGTATGGATGGACATGTCTACATTTGTCCATGCATGTGTCCCCTGAGCATTCATTTATGGATGTAGAGAATTTGTGTAGAAAAAGGTGCTGCATGCCAGAGATTCATCCTTGTGTTTGTAGTGCATGTGTGTCCGTGTGTGCGTGTGTGCGTTCGTACACCCTTCAGAACAAACATTCATCTTAAGACGTATCACCAGCCAGTCTAAAGTAAATCCCCAGGTACCTCAGTACATCCAACACCCCTGTGTTCCATCTCTCCTTCTCTCTCTTGCTCTCTCTCTCTCTCTCTCTCTCTCTCTCTCTCTCTCTCTCTCTCTCTCTCTCTCTCTCTCTCTCTCCCCATGTGATAGCCAGTGAATCTAACACCTGCTCTCCCAGGACGGTACCTGGCCCTAGAGACACCAACTTACATCAAACACATTGTCTTTGTATGTGTGTGTGTGTGTGTGTGTGTGTGTGTGTGTGTGTGCGTGTGTGCGTGTGTGTGTGTGTGTGTGTGTGTGTGTGTGTGTGTGTGTGTGTGTGTGTGTGTGTGTGTGTGTATGTGTGTGTGTGTGTGTGTGTGTGCGTGCGTGCGTGCGTGTGTGTGTGTGTATGCTTACGTGCGTGTGTAACACCATGACATGTGTCTGCAGTTGGGTTGATAATGGATGCTGTGTGTTCTCATACAGGTTGACATTTATCTTACACACAAACACCCACCACCCCCACACACATGTGGTCTCACCCACCACCCCCACACACATGTGGTCTCACCCACCACCCACACACACATGTGGTCTGAGCCACCACCCAGCACCCCCACACACATGTGGTCTGAGCCACCACCCACCACCCCCACACACATGTGGTCTGAGCCACCACCCACCACCCCCACACACATGTGGTCTGAGCCACCACCCACCACCCCCACACAGGGCCGCGTTAACCCTCGCCGGGGCCCGGTGCAGATGCAATCCGGGGCCCCTACACCACATTATAATGAGCCATAGCCTATTTAAAACGCATGAAACAACCCAGGCTACACGTTCTACTCCAACACAAAAAAGGGTGCGCGGAACCCCCTGCTGAATTCACCAGTCGCAACGCAAGCCATTGGAAGGCTAGCCAGCTGACAGGGAGGAGATTCTGTGCACTACCGTTTAGCAGAGTAAACGTCGGCTCAGCTAGAACTACCAAACAGAAGCACAACCAAAAGTCTCTTATTTTTGCTACGTTGCTGCCGACCAATTTGTCGAATCAAAACCGTCGTGGGAAACACGTGTTAATTAATGTAACTTCCAATGTCCTTGGAAAGACTGGCTGTCTGTCAAAGGAAAGTAGCCTACTCAGCTGTCGCTTGGCGCGAGGAAGGGGAATCGTCTGGGTCATGACTATGACCTCGGTTCCCTTAGCAGGGACCAGATCTAACACATGGGACGTGACGTATGCACGGATCCAATCGAAGCACTTTCTACTCACGCCGAATGGCTGAGAGGCTGTCAGTCATCCCCTGGGCCCGCCCTTAGGGCATAAATAGCTGGGTATGACGCAGCCTCGGCCTCTTTCAATACTGAGCATTATGCCCAGCAAGGCACTGTAATCGCAACGCAGTGTTAGATCTGGTCCCTGCTAAGGGAACCGAGGTCATAGTCATGACCCAGACGTTCCCTATCGCAGTGGACTGCGATCTAACACATGGGACCGTATCCCATCACGCGTGAATTACAGTGGAGGCCTAAGCACCCACCTTATGGGCTTATTATTAATAGGGGTAAATGCAGGGATAATATGTGGTGATTAAGCACATTAGAGACCAACATGTTATGCATTTGTTACACTTCCAAAAAGGGCTGTAAATCTGGGTAATCACAGGTTCACTGCTCCCAGAACACCCTGCAGAAAACTAGGCTCACTCACATCTAACATGTAATAACGAATGAATGTGTGATGAGAATTCCAACTGGCTGCTCTGCATATCTCTTCTATGGAGACACCCTTCAGTAGGGCCCAAGAAGAAGAGACTCCTCGAGTCGAATGAGCGTGCAGTCCCTCTGGAGCTTCCAGAGACTGGCTGCTGTAAGCCAGCTCAATGGTTTCCACTATCCAGCGTGATAGGCTTGGTTTTGACAGTGGCCTACCCTTAGCCTGAGTGCCAAAACACACAAATAACTGATCAGACTGCCTGAAAGACCTGGTGCGCTCCACATAGCAACGCAGAGCCCGCACCGGGCACAGTTTGTTCAACTGCTCCTCCTCTGCTGATGCAAAGGGAGGAGGTGAGAAACTGACTAACTCAATGACTTGATTACGGAAGGGAGTAGATACTACCTTGGGCGTGTATGCGGCATTTGGACGCATAATGACCTTATCACCTGCTCCGGAGAACTGCATACAAGTCGAGCTCACTGAGAGAGCTTGAATATCACCTATGCGTTTTGCTGACACCAGGGCCAGCAAGAAAGCCGTCTTTAGGGAAACAAGCTTCATGTCCACCTCACTCAGGGGCTCAAAGGGAGGCCCAGTAAGAGCACGTAACACTACTAACAGATCCCATGAGGGCACCAGCTGTTTGTGAGGGGCCCTGAGCCGTCTCACCCCAGCCATAAATCGTGACACCAGAGGGTGGTTACCAGGTGTTGCACCACCTATGCCCACATGACAAGCAGAGATAGCTGCCACATACACCTTTAGTGTAGAGGCAGCCTTACCATCATCAAACATGTGCTGCAAAAAATCTAATATGACACCTACAGCACAGTTGATGGGGTCATGACCCCGTGAGATACACCACTGCTCGAATAAACGCCATTTCAGCGTATAGAGAGAGCGAGTTGATGGAGCCCTAGCACTCTGAATAGTATTGACTACCGCCTCAGATAGTCCTGATGCTAACAGCCTTCCCCTTTCAGGTGCCAGGCCCTGAGCTGCCACAGCTCCGGCCGGGGGTGCCATATGGATCCTCCCGCCTGTGACAGCAGGTCCCTCCGTGAGGGCAACTCCCACGGCGGCTGTACTGACATCCTGTTCAACTCTGCGACCCATGGCCGGTTCGGCCACAGGGGGGCTATTAACAACAGTTCTCTCCTCTCCTCCATGACTCTGCTCAGCACCTGAGGAATTAGAGGCACTGGAGGAAATGCATAAAGACGTCCGCCCGGCCACGGATGTGCCAGTGCGTCCACCCCCAGAGGTGGGTCGTCTCCCCCCAGAGACAGAACCAAAGCTGACAGTGTGTGTTCTGTCTCGTGGCAAACAGGTCCACTTCGGCTTTGTAGAACCGCCGCCATACCTGATCGACCACCAGGGGATGGAGGCGCCAGTCTGCTGCCTGCGGGTTGCCCCTTGAGAGTAGGTCCGCTCCACAGTTGAGGTGACCTGGAATATGAACTGCTCTGAGAGACAACAAGTGATCTGCTGCCCATAGCAGTAAACTGTTCGCCAACCGATGTAAAGCCAGGGAGCGCACGCCCCCCTGGCGATTTATGTATGCCATGGCCGTGGTGTTGTCGGTCCTCACCAGAACATGATGGCCTTTCACCACTGACAAAAAATACCGTAGGGCTAGAAACACTGTCTGCAGCTCCAACACATTTATATGAGCTTTGGCCTGGACAGCAGACCAACGACCGTTCACCGATCTCCCGTTGCAGACTGCCCCCCAACCAGTTGTAGACGCGTCGGTCGTAATCACCACTCGGTGCGTCACTATGCCTAGAGACGCTCCCGCACTGAGAAATTGGGAGGATCTCCATATTGTGAGGGCCTTCCTGCACTTTGAATTCACTACTATTTTGCGGTATTTGTCTTTGGAGGGGTTGAGCTTCAGAGACAGGTACCACATTTGAAAAGGCCGCATGCGCAGTAACCCCATTGGCAGGGAGACTGCTGCTGCTGCCATCATTCCCAGCAGCCTCTGGCAGAGGTGAGATGACACCCATTGGCCTATTCTGAATTGGGCCACACAGGTCTTGATTGCGGCTGTTCTCTCCTGAGAGAGGTGAGCTGTCATAGTCACAGAATTCAGTGTCATGCCTAGGAACTGTGAAGTCTGACTTGGTTTGAGAACACACTTCTTCCTGTTTATCACAAATCCCAACTGGCCTAGGTGTGCCTGCACAAGACTGGCCTGCTGTGCAGCTAACTCTTGCGAGTGGCAGCAAAGAAGGCAGTCGTCTAGAAAGTTGAACAAGCGCACCCCCTGCTGGCGTAATGGTGCGACTGCCGCTTCCAGACACTTTGTGAACAGAAAAGGGGATAGGGCTAGACCGAATGGGAGACGCGAAAACTGATATGCTTTCCCTCTGAATGCAAATCTGAGAAATTTCCGATGCCTTGGCACCACCTTTATGTGAAAATATGCATCCTTCAGGTCTATGGTTACAAACCAGTCGTTTGGTTTCACAAATTGAAGGAGCTGGCGGTTGGTCAGCATCCTGAATTTTCTTTTCATGAGTGATTTGTTCAGCCTCCTTAAATCTAAGATTGGCCGAAATCCCCCGCCTTTTTTTGGGACAAGAAAATACCGGCTGTAAAAGCCTGCGTTTTCTTCCCCTTGTGGCACCATCTCTATTGCTTTTTTCAACAACAAGGAGTCTATTTCCTCCTGTAGGAAAGGGACCTGACCCTCCGGAACTATTGTTTGAATCACCCCGCTGAATTTTGGTGGGGGGCGAGCAAACTGAATTGTGTAGCCCACTGAGACAGTCTTCAAAACCCAGGGTGATGCCTGTGCGCATTTGCGCCAGTTTTCCACGCATGCCTCTAGGCATGGCATGGAGTCTTTTAATTGGTCGGGGACGCTCCCGCTCATCGCCAAACCTTTTAATCTTTGATCTAGACTCAATTGGTCGGGGTTTTCCCCGCTCATGGTCAATTTTGTCTATACTCGGCTTTATTCCCGCACCGTCTAAGGAGGGGGTCAAGCTCTGAGGGCAGCTTGTCACACTGTTTAGGTAAACATGGGTGAGAGAATGCTGTTTTAATATTGGATGCAGAGAGGGGGACAAAACATTTTCTGTTTGTGTGTGTAGTGCTTGTGGAAACTGGCACAACGTGCTTGACATGAGCGGTGCATGTGAGCAACGGGCAGTCCTCTTTCGCTGAGGGGAAAACTCCTCCCCCCCCCCTCTCTTCAGGACGTGATCCTCAGGTCCGCGTCCTGTTCGCACCACCACGGCGGGCAGTAGTCTGGCGCGGGACGAACGGCGCTCTCTGCTGCTGCTGCTGGGGTGCTGGCTGTGGGGCCTGTGGCTGAGGCTGGGGCTGCGGCCTAAACGGGTGTCGCTGCCATCCTCTCCTTGCCGGCATCTTAGCTGGAAGAGCTGGAGAACGGGATCCACTCCCCCGCTTCATGCCAGGAGCTGGAGCTGGTCCACCCGGGGGGCCCCGGGGTTCACCTCTGCTGCGTGGCATCCAGGCCATGAAAGCCTCCCGGCTTTTCTGCTCCACTTCAAATTTAGCAGTCATTGTCCCCACAGCATCACCAAACACTCCTTCAGCACTCACCGGGGCATCTAGGAGTGGGGCCTTCTCTCGTTCCGACAGCTGTGCCAGGGACAGCCACAGAGAACGCTGTGTTGCTACTGCCGCGCCCATAGCACGGCCCACTGCCTGAGATGAACAGCGCGTGAGGCGGAGAGACAGGTCAGTCGCCCTGCGCAGTTCCACCACCAACTCACTCTCAGCATCCAGCGTATTAGACAGCTCCGTGAGTAGCTTGGCCTGATATCTCTGCAGCAACGCCGCTGTGTTGATGGAGCATGCTGCTTGTCCAGCCGCCAGGTAGGACTTTTCAGCGAGAGTGGCCTGGAGTCTGGCCACTGGAGACGGCAGGAGAGGTTTGCGGCCCAGGCGCAATGCAGGTGAAGAGGGCGACAAGTAACTCGCCACCGTATCCTCCACCGGTGGGAAGGAGAGATATCCACACTCCTTGGCCTGGTCCATATGCATGTAGGCAGCAAAGCCTGGGACTGGGGCACGGGCCGAATAGGGGTTGCTCCAGGTCTTGACTAGCTCCCTGTGCACTTCTGGAAAAAACGGGATTGGGCAGGGCGCCGGTGTTTGGGGCCCGGCGTAGTATTCCCCATCCAGCAACGACATCTCTGTGCTGGGGGGGGTGGGGAGAGGGAGGCCGAGTTTGCTAGCTGCCCTGGTAGCCACCTCGTGCAGCTGCAGACCCAGTGTCCTCGAACCTACCGGGGGAGAGGATGCCCGGGACTCTTCGACCACCTCCTCCTCATATTCACCATAATACCCCTCTGCATCACTGAAGTCCTCTGGCTGTTCCTCCGACTCCTGCCCAAATACCAGCTCTGGCAGGGGCTGGTCGTGGAAGCCACGCGGTAACTCCACCGCCTCGTGGTGCGACCTCACTCTTGCATGTGGGGCTGGTGCAGCTAGCTCCCCTGCTGCCTCGTGGCGTGAACTCCCGCCAGATGGCAAGGTGGGAGCGGGGTTGGCTGTGGCGGGCTCGCGACAGTCATGCCCCTCCATATCGTGATCTGTGCTGCCTTCGGCTGTGGGAATCTCCTCAGCCTGGGCAGCAGCTTCTCTCGCCTCTCTGCGAGTCCAGTAAGCCGAGCGCTTGGTGATTTTAGCGAGTGTCAGTTCAGCACAGAATTCGCAGGTAGAACCGCCCGACAGCGCTGCCTCGGCGTGCTCTCTGCCGAGACAGACAATGCAAAATCGGTGCCGGTCCCCTTTGTCCCTGCTGTGCGGGCACTCCGGGTACAGCAGCCTCGACATCCTAGACACACCAGAGAAACAGTTAACACTCACAATCGGTCCGAATTCTAAAGAAAACTACCGAGTGAATGCTCCAGTTAGCTAATGTAGCAACCACTAGCAAGCAGAGCTAACAGAAGTAGCAAACTTGCAAGCTAGAAGCTAATAGCCAAATACAAGAAACAAAAATCAACTCGTGGCACCCAAAGCCTGTGACCAGAGAAAATCCACTCACCGGCTTGAAAGAGTTGAAGCACACGGTTGAAATGAAAACTCGAATCTGAGATAAAGTCGTAGACGTAGTTTGCTTGACGGATCACTTCTATCGAAGTATTGAAAGAGGCCGAGGCTGCGTCATACCCAGCTATTTATGCCCTAAGGGCGGGCCCAGGGGATGACTGACAGCCTCTCAGCCATTCGGCGTGAGTAGAAAGTGCTTCGATTGGATCCGTGCATACGTCACGTCCCATGTGTTAGATCGCAGTCCACTGCGATAGGGAACCCCTTAGCAGCGAACCACAGCAAAGTGAAGCTGTCACGAAATCCCCTCAAAATGTACCATATAGGCTACCAATTAAGAAATCAGCGGTTTTCATCTAGATGGTGCATTACAATGCAATAGTGTGCAATCATTACAGTAGATTACGGTGCAAACTCGTAGGCCAAATGTTTAGATGTGGATGTATCACGCAAGTTTTTTTCCCCTCCCAGATAAGAGCCACTTGCTAACTGAACAATCCGCGAGTGGTACCCAGGCATGTTTTAACTGAACACAAAGCCGAACGCAAAGATATACGCTGACAGAGCATCAACATTAGACCTATTACAGTTCTTTAGGGAAATGGCCATAACATTGCTTTAGGAAAATGCGACTAGCCTATATCATTTTAGTGTTTGCTAGATTGGCTTGCCCTGTTGTTGTCAGACTGTCAGAACTTTGAGTGCTGGTTGGTGCACTTGCTACGTAGCATTATTGTGAACACTTTTTAAAAAACACCTCAGAAGTGGTCCTCGCCGCGCCATGCAAGACTTTTGTTTCGCGAATGCAGTTGGGTGCGTGATTTATTTCCCCATGTTTTAACAATAGAATAAGATAAAGTTAGGTTGGTGTGCTGTGCTCTGTTTGCTTAGCTTAGGCCTACATGATTGCACAAGTCCGCGATCGCTATGCAACAATTATTACAAAAAGCGATTATAACACTGACATTACAAAAATGGATAACGTTGCCAACCTTCTCTTCAATGCGTTAATCCATGCCGGGCTGAACTTCATCCGTACAATCTGAGCAAGTGCTGACGCAGAGTTTCTCACATCTTTTTTAGACAGTAGCCCATCATCAAACTATAAAATTATTGACCACCGTTTTCACTGGTGGCACACAACCAGAAGCATCTGACTGAAATGATAAGTTCCGACCTCCGATTCCTGCGTGCATGCAGAGGCGATTCTAGGCTCAGTAGGGAGGCCAAGCGAAAATTAAAAAGAAAGAACACTTGTAACAAATCGCCACTACTGTTCCCCAGCTACAGTCTTGGGGGGCCCAAGCTGCCTGTCTAGCCTGGTGACAAGATATGCATATGCGCCTCTGCTTGCCTACGGATGGCGAAATGCGTCAAAATATCGTTTCATATTTTCCAATCTCTCTGATCTCACGACGTCCGGGGCCCCCTCTAGTGGCGGGGCCCGGTGCTGCAGCACCGGTTGCACCATAGGATAACGCGGCCCTGCCCCCACACACATGTGGTCTGAGCCACCACCCCCCACCCCCACACACATGTGGTCTGAGCCACCACCCACCACCCCCACACACATGTGGTCTGAGCCACCACCCACCACCCCCACACACATGTGGTCTCACCCACCACCCACCACCCCCACACACATGTGGTCTCACCCACCACCCACCACCCCCACACACATGTGGTCTGAGCCACCACCCACCACCCCCACACACATGTGGTCTCACCCACCACCCCCACACACATGTGGTCTCACCCACCACCCCCACACACATGTGGTCTGAGCCACCACCCAGCACCCCCACACACATGTGGTCTGAGCCACCACCCACCACCCCCACACACATGTGGTCTGAGCCACCACCCACCACCCCCACACACATGTGGTCTGAGCCACCATGTAAGGGTCGGGATATTGTTTGTCTAGAAGGTCCCTGTCTTGAAATATCGGCAGACAGGAACCAGCTCTCCGATCATGATGCCCCTTATTACATGGCTATTCTTGTATGTATATTATCCATTGTTCGTCATAATTATGACAACGACATTCATTGAATGAAAAGCTAAATCATTGGGGTATATACAATAAATATGACTTTCGCAACACATAATAGTCCGCTGACTCCGTTCAAAATTTCTACATGCAAAAAGCCCTCATTGTGTTGCTCTGCAGCATCAGTTGATTTTGAGCAAGAAGTGACTGGACTCCTTGCGGACAACTAAAGACAGGTGTCCAATTAAATCTGTGTGTGTTTGTGTGTGTGAGAGTGTGTGTGTGTGTGTGTGTGTGTGTGTGTGTGTGTGTGTGTGTGTGTGTGTGTGTGTGTGTGTGTGTGTGTGTGTGTGTGTGTGTGCGTGCGCTGCTGTTTCTGCAAGGTAAGCTTAACCTCCCGAATAAAGACAAAAGACAGGTGTCCAATTAAACTGGTAGCCTTATAGCTCTATTGCAGAATACATGCAAATGAATGTGTTTATGTCGCAACAGCAGGTACAGTAGCAGCACATGAGTCTGACTGACCTCCTGACTCTGGGTCATGGTAGTTTGGGTCGAGCCCTCGCTCCAGGAACTTGGAGACCTTCTCAAGGTTCC
>NW_026945571.1:47500-54795 GCF_034702125.1 Engraulis encrasicolus | reverse complement strand
AATAAAGATAAAACAAGATTAGAAGGAGATTACAAGATTAAAAGCAAGTGCAGACAGATTTGAAAGTGTCATTAAGATATTATTTAAACTCAACTACAGACATAAAAACAGCAAGCTTAAGTGATTTCTGAAACTCATTCCAAGCAGTTGAGGCACAAGGATGAAGGAATAAAAGCAGTGTTTCCAAATTCTGTTGTCATCATGGGGACATTTTAAACAATGTAGCTACTAGAGCGTAGGTTATACCCTTGAATGCTAAAAGATAAAAGACTCTGTATATACAAGGGGAGCTGGCCAACTACGGCCTTGTATACAAATAGAAGCCCGTGTTTGTGCCGTCTAATATCTAGTGATGGCCAGCCTACTATGTCATACAGAATACAATGGTGTTAGGCGAGTACATTTAGGGTTTAACCCCCAAAAAATTGATACAAAAGTTTTTTTTATGGATTCTATTACTGTTGGACCTGCTAAATGACATACTAAAAATCTAGTAAAATCTGACTTTGGGATGTGAGTTTTTTCAACATGGCTGCCATAGGCTTATTATAAGGGTCAAGAGACACTCCAGGTGAATAGGCCAACAAATTTAGCTTGCCGATATCACCATGAAACTTAATCCGGTGATTACTCACATATTTGTGAGAAAAAAATGTATTGCAAGTTTTTTTCTGAAATGTTATGTTTTAATGTGGTAATTGGACTATATCTAATGTGCATTAAATTTCAAAATGCAAAACCTCAAAATCTGAAAAAGCCACAAAATTACTCTTTTATTTTGTTTCTAGTAAGCCAGAAGATATCTTCAGAAGAGATTATGGACATATCTTTTTGTTTTGTAGTAAATCTAAAAATCTTTGTGCAGACACATCAGCTAGCATTTTTTTTTTTCAAAAGATGATTATTTAACATCTCTCTTAGATGAATAATTGAGTTTTATGTGTCTCAAGTTCTTCCAGACATTCTTTGAGTCTGGTGGTATCATTCTTAGCATGTATCAAGGGCAAAGTCAGCTGTCCTCAAATCATAGCCTCTCCACAGATGTGTCCTAAGGGCTGGTGCTGGGACTCCTATTTGCCATTTACACCACATCACTGGGCCATGTTATCTGTTCTCACAGCTTCTCATACTACTGTTACACAGATGAAGCACAGTTACTTTGTGCCAGATGACTCCACGGTCACACACATTTCCGCTTGCCTCTCTGAATTATCCACAAGTATCAAGGAATGCAACCTTCAGTTGAGCCTCGCCCAAATGCACTGCTGGTGATCCCAGCCAAAGATTTAGGTTGCCATGATATCGAGCTCAATATGGATTCTGCTACTGTTGCCTCAAATAAGGCCACAAGAAATCTAGGTGTCATTGTTGATGACCATCTATCATTCTCTGACCACATAGCCTCAGTTTCCCAGTCATGTCCTCTTTTTCATGCCCTAATTGAATACAAGGCCCTGACCCTTGCCTATGAAGCTACAACAGGCCCTACTCTGGCTTACCCGAAAGCTATGCTAAAGCCCTATTTCCTTTCAGGACATTGTCTGTCTCCAGTACCAACCGTTTCACCTTGCCCTCTACTTACACATGTAGTGGCTCCTGTCTATTCAGTTCAGCTGCTGAAAGACCCAAAATACCATGATTCATCACTGATGTGCCCTGACAAACAGCACATGGATATTATCATAGCAGTAGTGTCTTTATCCACCCAAACAGCACTCCAAACAAACAGATCCTGAAAACATGTTAGTTCATGCCAATGTAATTATCATGTAGTAACCTTTATTTTAAAAAACTTTGATCTTGAAAATGACACCTTTCCTGAAGTCAGATTTTCCTAGATTTTTAGTATGTTATTAAGGACACTTAGAGGTAACAAAATCAGTTGAAAAACCTTTTGTATCAATTTTTTGGGGTTAGGTCTTTTTTTTGCATAGATGTACTCGCCTATGTGTAGAATGCTTTCTTCTAGTTATGAATCTTAATGCAGAGTGATAAGTAGAATCAAGCGATTGTAAAAGTGCCTTGGTGGTATTTCTATAAAATATGTCCCCATAATCTAAAGCAGAGAAATGTAGCATGCAGGGTGATATCCACTTCTACCCCCTACGTGTATAGAGCAGTGATTCCCAGCCTATGGGCCGGGGCCCACTGGTGGGCCCTGAAGGTATTCCAAGTGGGCCTTGAAATCATTTCCCAAAAATAATAATCATATTTGGGTGTGTGTTGTTGTTGATTTATTTGATTTTTATTCTTAATTGGGTCAGAGGTGGGCCCCAAACATTTTTGACAATTTCGAGTGGGCCCCAAGTTGAAAAAGGTTGGGAACCTCTATGTGTATAGAGGAATTGAAGGGTTTATTTGCAAAACGGTGTATCTCCATTTTGTAGAATGTTGGGAAACTGACATTTTGTATTGGCCATTCCATTGAATTGCATTGCAAAATGCATTTTATATAGGTTAAAAAAGTATGTTCTCAAAATATTTTAATGGTAATAATTCACACATAGGTGATAGGACCTCTGAACAGTCATTTCCAATAATAAAATTCAATTGTAGCCTGGTGTTCTGGTGAAATGGAGTAGGGGGAGGCGGTGGGACAGTTAGGGAAGCTCTCGCTCATGACGGGGGATTAAATATGCGCGAAGGCGGGAGCAAGTAATGACAGCTGTCAATCACTATCAAACTCCATCCAGAACTACGATTATATATAAACAACATGTCTCAGTGCTGTCTGTTCATGACAAACGTATGGTCCAGGTGTCAAGAAAAGGGGAAAGACCTTGACCACGACCTTCACATGATAAGGACTACATTTGAAGAGTTCAGATGCAAAATCCCTTAAGTGCCTTTTCAGAAAATAATCTTAATTCATTTTCATTTAATACAAAGCTATCAAAATTGCATATTTTTTTTATTTTATTCATGTAATATAACTATTTATATGTATTATCAAGTACATGAATGTAAACCAAACCAACAACGGGGTTCTCTAAAAATATAGAAGTGCAGGTCTTCAGAAATGGAGTTAGGGGATTTTGCTTCTGAACTCTTCACATTAATTGTCTCAGTGCTGTCTATTCATGATAAAAGTATGGTGTCAAGGTCGAGGTGTCAAGAAAAGAGAAAAGACCTTGACCACGACCTTCACATGATAAGGACGACGACATTCACATGATAAGGACTACATTTACACAAAATCATCATAATAATATCAGCAAGTAAGTTGACATACAACAGTGAATGTATGACGTGAAAAAAATAAAACGATAAGGTAAGATCTTGAGATTCTTCAGAGTAGCAACATTGATGACCTTAGTCATGACTTTTCAAGGTCATAATCACTCATTACGCAAAGGGAATTCGCAGAAATGAATTCCACACCTGTAATGAATCAGTATTGATGTATGATGTGTGTATTACCATTCGAAATGTAAGAAATATAGATTTTTGTCATTGGTAATGGTAGCAATTAGCCAGGAGTGTGTGTGTGTGTGTGTGTGTGTGTGTGTGTGTGTGTGTGTGTGTGTGTGTGTGTGTGTGTGTGTGTGTGTGTGTGTGTGTGTATCATGAGTGTGTGTGTGTGTGTGTATCATGAGTGTGTGTGTGTGTGTGTGTGTGTGTGTGTGTGTGTGTGTGTGTGTGTGTGTGAGTGTGTGTATGTGTATATCATGAGTGTGTGTGTGTGAGTGTTCCTCTTGCTAATTTCAGAGCTTCTCTCTTCAGCTGCAGCCTCCTGTCAGTCTCCTCACACTCTACACACACACACACACACACACACACACACACACACACACACACACACACACACACACACACAAAAGACACACACACACACACACACACACACACACACACACACACACACACACACACACACACACACACACACACACACACACACACACACAGAGACACACACACACACACACACACACACACACACACACACACACACACACACACACACACACACTCACACACACACACAAAAGACACACACACACACACACACACACACTACATTATATTACATGTGGCAGAAAAAAAAGTGATGGTTCGCTATTTTAAAGTGGTGGTTCACTATTTTAGACATTAAAGTGGTGGTTTTCTATTTTAGACATTAAGCCCTGTTTATGTGACTTCTGGGGTGAAGTAGAGATGTTCTCATCACAATTTTGACATTTGGTGCTGAACGGAGCATTTGGGTATTTAAGACTGCAGCCCCCCCACCTTTACATTGACTCCAATGAAGCACTCAAGCAATCGATCATAAAATGGCATTAAACTTTCGTTTGCAGAGACATGAAACTCACCGAGTGGTCAGAGGTGGACAGCGATACGTTGGCTCGAAAATCACCGCGAAATACGCTTCCAGAGAAGATATATTATCATTATTGTCCGTCTTCATTGATTGTATTGGTTTGACTAGTATTACTCCGCGCGACCGGAAATGGGGGTGCGTTTGTTTACGTTACTATCTATGGTTTGTATGCAAGCTGTAGTTTTTGTAGCCAGTCCCGCTCAAAGATAGCTGTTCTACCTCGCTCCTTGATGTCTACACAAACAACACACTATCGCTACCTACTGGCTGGATGTCTACTGCTATTCAACGGCGTCTGGGGAAAAATAGGTCCGCCAAATGCTAAACAACAGTTAGAAGGCATATTTCGCTGCCATTTTCGGGCCAATTTATCGCTGTCTACCGCTGACCACATGGTGAGTTCCATGTCTTCTCGAACGAAAGTTTAATGCCATTTTATAATCGATTACTTGAGTGCTCTATTGGAGTCAATGTAAAGGTGGGGGGGCTGCAGTCTTGGATACCCAAATGCTCTGTTCAGCACCAAATGTCAAAATTGTGATGAGAACATCTCTACTTCACCCCAGAAGTCACACAAACAGGGCTTAATGTCTAAAATAGCAAACCACCACTTTAAGTAGAGTACAAACATACACATCATGTCGCACACACACATTCTGGACACACACACACACACACGTGCACGATGCAGACACATGCACATGCGGACACAGACAAGACCGTGATAGGGTTTATAATTATGATGATGGTGATGGCTTGTGTGTGTGTATGTGGGTGTATGCGTGTATGTACAATGTGTATAGGAGAATCCCTCTCTGACTTCATTGTTAACATTTTTCATATTTCATTTGAGTTCAGGTATTCTGTCCAACATTCAAATCAACGAAACACGCTATGTCCTACTGAAATAGCAACCTATCACAAGTTGGTGTGCCGGCGCAAACAACCATAGGCCTACAATAATACATAAATACATACAGGTAAATACAGAAGAAGACACAAGGACATTATATACAACATTGTTATAATGTGTGTGTGTGTGTGTGTGTGTTTGTGCAGCCACCGGCGCATTAACGAGGGGGCTAGGGAGGGCTCAAGCCCAGGGGCCTCAGCCAATCAGGGGCCTCCTAAGGTGCCTTGGAATATTAATAAAACAATAAACTATTGCGGGCCGCCTTCATTATTGTAGGCCTAGAATCTATGGTTAAAATAAATGAGCGCACAATAGCCTGCTGTAAGAGACGCAACACAAACCCCAATGAGCAGCAGCCCATAACATTGTATCATCCCGACATCTTAACAGCTGTAAAATGTAACAATGTTAACGTCTCAGCACCCGCGCACTCATTGACAGAACAGCAGTAGTTTAGAAGTGAAGATAGAGATTAGGACTAGTTCTAGAACATGTCAGTAGTGCACAGAAAATAGAGGTAGGCGACTGATTACTATCTCTTATTTCACTGTTGATGGAGGCAAATCCGAAAACATCATAGAAAAAAACGGGAGAAAATATTGTCTACCGTTCCTACAACGTTTGGATTCTGAATTAGCGATGTTAGCTGCACATATCTACACGGCTTGCTAGCTGTGAGATGGGTGTGTATGGAAAACCATGTGGATTTAAGTGGAATATTCCTACTTGAAGTTCTGTGATCGAGCCAACGTTTGAAGGTAAGGCCATTGGTTATTAAATTGGCTGTGGCATGTTGACATGAGTCCATGCAGCCATTGCTAGCCTTGTGCTTTGAACTAGATTTCTTCAGATATTAATTTCCTTGCTCATGTGCGCTTGCTCATTTTTCTTGATTAAGTGTTAATGTCTGTGCATAGTAGACTAACAGATGTAGGCAATCAAGGTTTAGCCTACAATTATTCACCACTTCAGAACAGTGGCGTGTCGTCGCAGATGCCAAGGGATGCCAGGCATCCCCTAATTCCTCCAACAATAGCGTTAATATCCGTTAATCATTAAAACATTCTGTCTATCGAGTCTCCTACTTTAATATTCCCTTCCACTCTCGTCACTCTCTGTGAGTATTTTCCAGCTGGGGAAATAGCGCCCCACCCCCTCCCATTGGGTAACCATCTGGTGAAACAAAGTACTACACGTCTCTCGTTGCTAATATTGGTGCCATGGCTGCCAACTCGACTCGGCAGCCTAAAATTTCTGGAGTGTTTGAAAAAAACTGAATGCTTGACCAATCAGATTGCTCAAAATTGGTCACGAGATGAATCATCTCGCCCGTCTATGATTTGCCAAGGAGGGAAATGGATGATACTTCAGGACTGGCAGCCAGTTACCTGTCATTAGAAAATACATAGGACAGGCTACGGGGAAATAGTGACAGTCTACAGTGGGCAAAATCGAAAGCGCGCGCACACCGCTGATGGCTCCCAAATGTCAAGGCAGGCAATGCATAAAATGGATTTAATATAACGGCAGGATCTTCACATGGACACCTACACGTTCAGGATAACTTCTACAACGGTAGGCAAACTTGTTTTATTGTTTCAGAAACGTAGATTATAAGCAGGCCACCTAACGGTTTGTGCAGCTAGCTTTGTTTTTAGCTGCTTGTTAGCTCTTGCTATTATGGCAATAAGCTATGGTGATTAGATGGCATACAGTGGCATAAAGTGTCAGGTCCTAAATATAAGCTACTCATGCCTCTTCTCGGTGCTCTGTTTCAACCATGTGCCATGGTGGTTTTGAGCATGTTTTGGCCGGAAATCGCCATACATCTGGCAACCATACAGTGCGCATACACAGCATTTGGCATTCGATACAAGATGTGCACGTCTCAGAGGAGCCAGTTGAACCTATCGTATCAACAGTAGAATAACTTAGGCCTACAAGTGGTCAGTCAGTGCATGGTGTTTGGTGCCTGTGTTATTGCATTCTGTTCTGTGGGGCATTTGAACTGGCACTGAGGTTTACGGATGAGACAGAATTGTTGTGTTTAGGGGGCTTGTT
>NW_026945571.1:27500-42500 GCF_034702125.1 Engraulis encrasicolus | reverse complement strand
ACAAAAAAACATAACCGTGTTGGGAAACGTTACAGAGCCTGTGCATTCGTGTTAAGTCCATTGTTCATGCAGTAAAAAAGAAGTGAAGTCGCTAAGTTGGCATCATTGCTTAGGCGCCTGTTATATTTAGCTCTCGTGCTAGACACACACAGTCTGATTTGCTGCTCGTGCAGATTGTCCATGAAGTTTAAAAAGTCCCGTTGAAAAGTACACTATTCCAACACCTCAGTCCAGTACGCACGTTATTTCCCCCTTCTGATATTAACCCCATTCCCAACATCTACTTAGTAAATTGTTCTAATTTGGATCAATTGTGGTTGATAAGTTGTTCAGAGCTTGCCTGTAAATGTAGGCTAGTTATTTTTTTCATTTTCTCTGCTCAAAGCAATGTGCCCAAGCCAAAATGAGTTCTCACTGCTCTCTGTATGTTTTCCAGTATAGGCTATTTCAAAAGTAATAGCCTATGCACAGCCAGGGCCGCTGCTAAGGTTTTGGGGGCCTAGGCATAACTGGTCAGGAGGCCCCCTCATAAGTAAATACTACTACTGCTACTAATAATAATGCTAATTACTGTATTCACAATTACAGTTTGTCTGAAAAATGATGGCCCTTTTGATAACTAACAAAAATGTTTTCAAATGTAATGAAATATTTTTTCATGATGTTTTTAGTCAGTCTCAATTTAGGAGGTCACAATTTTGGGGGCAAAGTGGTTGAGGTTCTAAAAGCGCTCTGTTTACTCTGCTTATGCCTAACGGCAGCCTTGTGCACAGCCTTTAATATCAATTTGATATTTTAATCTGTTCTGTATCGCATCGTATCGCACCGAATCGCACTGCATCGCATGGCATTATAATTGTATCGCGCCATATCGAACTGCATCGCAGTAGGTAGGAGAATCGTATCGTATCTTACCACTGGTAATTTCATGAATCGTGAATGTATCGTATCGTTGCCATGTGTATCGAGATGCACATCGTATCGCTTTGATGATGAAGATTCCCATCCCTAGTGTGTGTGTGTGTGTGTGTGTGTGTGTGTGTGTGTGTGTGTGTGTGTGTGTGTGTGTGTGCGTGCGTGTGTGTGTGTGTGTGTGTGTGTGTGTGTGTGTGTGTGTGTGTGTGTGTACCTGCAGTGTGTACTTGGCTCTGTGGTCGGTGATGAGGAAGTAAACTTTCAGACACATCATCATCCTGAGAGAGGGATAGAGAGAAGGAGACGGAGAGAGAGAAGGAGACGGAGAGAGAGAAGAGATGGGGGATAGAGAGAAGGAGAGAAGGAGAGAGAGAGAGAAAAGAGAGAGAGAGAGAGAGAGAGAATCCAGATTATCCATACACAGCAAAAATACCAGTGTGAAATTAAATTAACACCCAGGGTGTTAAATGTAACACTGCTTTGGTGTGTGTATATGTGACAATCATTTTGGGTGTTAAATTAACACTTTTGAAAATGTTAAAATATCAACACTCAGTTTTAGTTGATTTTACACTGCATGTTGTTAAAAAGTCACACCCCATAACACTTAAAAGCGTGGAATTCCACACTACACCGGTGTTGATGTTAAATTATTGTGTCATGTGATTACTCTTTTTAACAACAAAGGGTGTCAAATCAGCTAAGAATTGTCATTATTTTCAACAATAAAGACTGTTGAACCAACTAAAAGTTGGTGTCATTAAAGGGGTATGTCACTATTTTAAAATAGTGGCATACCCCTTTAAGAAATGGGTATAATCCCCCATAATCCAACATGACTGAGGCACCGGTAGTATGATACTATTGTGTCATATTGCTCTGTTAACATATTGTGGGGGAACTTCCCTCACACATGTGAAATATTTTTGTAAAAAATCATTATGAACAGAGTTGAATCATAATGGTAGATTAAGGCTATAGGTTAGATGTCATCAATCAACTCTTTTCAAAAGTGGGAATTTCTCAGATGAGCTTCAATTAACAGCACTTATAATGAACAGATGTCCACATGGGAATGTTGAGGTAGTCCGGTAGTGCATAGGTTAAACCAGTCTGACACCACCATTAAGAAATCAACATGGCTAACTTAAACTGCAGCAACCATGACACCAACTAGCCAGCCAGCCAGTCAACCGACCAGCCAGCAAACCAGTCCAGCCGGCGGGCTGCCAGCCAGCCAGTCAGCCAGCCAGCCAGCCAGTCAGCCAGCCAGCCAGCCAGCCAGCCAGCCAGTCAGCCAGTCAGCCAGCCAGCCAGCCAGCCAGTCAGCCGCCAGCCAGCCAGCCAGTCAGCCAGTCAGCCAGCCAGCCAGTCAGCCAGTCAGCCAGCCAGCCAGCCAGTCAGCCAGTCAGCCAGCCAGTCAGCCAGTCAGCCAGTCAGCCAGCAGTGTTAGAGGTTCTTAGAATGTTTCAATCATTGGTGCTCATGGTCAAGAACTAGGACAGTTTTAAACAAATAGCCTGGACTACTTCTAAAAGACTGAATCCAGAATCCAAGAGAAATATTTTCAATATCCATCAGTAGGCTATGAAAAAAAAAGTTAGTGTGCTGTGTGTTTTCAGTTTCATTTTCCTTGTGTGGTTGTTTTGCGGTTGTTTTCTTCGAATTCTTAAAACATTATAGAATTCTTGCGTAAGGACTTAAGGATATCAGGACATGATTTCCTCAACACCAATCTGCTTTGTTTTAACACCAGCATCAACAACACCCTGATTTAACATACTTAATTTAACATCAACACCACACTAAGTGTTGTTTTAAATCAATATGTTATTAAAATACACCAACACATTCTGTTTTAACACCAACGCTGAATATTTAACATTCCCATATTTGCTGTGTAGTAGTAGAGTAAGTGCAGCTCCAGGTGGGTTTAAACTTTTAATGTAGTTTTAGATTTAGCCACTTGGGGGAGCCCTTCACTTCACTTCACTTCATCTTGGGTCACATGGGCCACATGTACGCCCATAATAGAATGTGCCTGATTAGTAGTGATGCTGAGAATCCACACATTCCATTCACACATTCTATTTTTTTTTATTACCAGTAAAAAGGGGCGTGTGGCCCCTTAATGTGCCCTGTACCTCCGGTGGCACACTGTAATAGTAACTGAAATGTACTACAATACTACAGTACTATACAATACCATGTACTATACTAAAGTACTACAATACTACAGTACTATACAATACCATGTACTATACTAAAGTACTACAATACTACAGTACTATACAATACTATGTACTATACTAAAGGCAGTCATGGGTGAGCGGTTAGGGCGTCAGACTTGCATCCCAGAGGTTGCTGGTTCGACTCCCGACCTGCCAGGTTGGTGGGGGGGAGTAATCAACCAGTACTCTCCCCCATCCTCCTCCATTACTGAGGTACCCTGAGCATGGTACCGTCCCACCGCACTGCTCCCCATGGGGCGCCACTGAGGGCTGCCCCCTTGCACGGGTGAGGCATAAATGCAATTTCATTGTGTGCAGTGTGCAGAGTTCACTTGTGTGCTGTGGAGTGCTGTGTCACAATGACAATGGGAGTTGGAGTTTCCCAATGGGCTTTAAAGTACTACAATGCTGTGGAACAACAGGGCCTTTAGTAATGCACTACGACTTGGTCACTGGTTTTCTGGTAACAGCAGATTTATAATGTGGTGTCTTAAAGGGGCACAATGTAGCATTACGTTTAGTTTAATTTGACAGGGACGGTGTACAAGACAGATTCTAGTACCAGAGTTAGCTAGAAGCTAGTTTACATCTGTGGTCCCTAAACGGAGTGTGCGGTGCGGTGCTCGTGGCATGCCTGACTAAAAAATCTACACCGTCACGAAAAAATGCTGTTAACTAAACTCTCTCTGAGAAAGTTTTTCATCACAGAGTGCCAGCAGTTGATAGAGCAAAAGTGAATACGTATCTGGTGGTATATAAAGCGATTTTTTTTTTTTCGTGTGAGAAGTGTTTCTCACAACACCCGTTCGGGTCACCCTGTCCAGAAGTTTGGAAGCTGCACAGACTGCTGCTTGACCAGTCTCCCATTGGTACGCTACAGATATATGAGGTGTGAGGAGGGGTGTGTGTGTGTGTGTGTGTGTGTGTGTGTGTGTGTGTGTGTGTGTGTGTGTGCGCGCGCGCGCGCTTGACTTACTGATATATCTGTGATATCTCCATCAACACCAATGGAACACATCTCTAAACAGAGAGAGAGAGAGGAAAGAGATGTAAGAATGGAGATTGATGGATGACCCAGAACTGATATTGTTGCTGTTACTGTTTGCTGTTATCTCAGTAAAGTTGACTTAGGTCATCCCCCCCCCCATGCCATGTGGTGGCTGAAACCCCTGGGGTCGGGTGGCTGAAACCCCTGGGGTCGGGTGCCACTGACCCTACAAGACAAAGGACCAGAATTGGTTACAGTTTTCTAACTCAGTGTTTCTCAACCGGGGTGCCACACGCCCCCCTCAGGGGTGCTGCAGAAATGTGGCTGACGGTATGTGAAATTGACCTAAATTAATACATAAATCATGTAATATACATATTTGTCTAAATGAATAAATTAATGCTTAGTCAGTGGAATCTTTCATCTACCATTTACAAACAATTAAGTAAATTTAGGTCACCCCAGCATGGCCTACACAGTCTTGAGATTTTTCATGAATTCTCTCCTCGCCTAAAAAAAAGTTTGACAAACACTGTTCTAACTCTACAGCACTGGTTACCGTATTCTGTCTCCTAACTATAATACGACCAAATAAGACATCAAGAAAGCAGCTTTAGTCTCTCTCTCTCTCTCCACTCATCTCTCTCTGTTCCTCTCTCTCTCTCTCCACTCATCTCCCTCCCTCCCTCCCTCTCTCTCTTTCTCTGTTCATCTCTCTCTCTCTCTGTTCATCTCTCTCTCTCCCTCTCTCTCTCTCTCTCTCCCTCAGTGTCTTACCTGTATTGGCTCCATTGGCTCCAGTTGTCCTACAACGAAGACACACACACACACACACACACACACACACACACACATTAACATTTACTACCAGTGTGTGTGTGTGTGTGTGTGTGTGTGTGTGTGTGAGTGTGTCTCTGTGTGTGTGTCTGTATGTGTCTGTGTGTGTGTGTGTGTGTGTGTGTGTGTGTGAGTGTGTGTCTGTGTCTGTGTGTGTGTCTGTATGTGTCTGTATGTGTCTGTGTGTGTGTGTGTGTGTGTGTGTGTGTGTGTGTGTGTGTGTGTGTGTGTGTGTGTGTGTGTGTGTGTGTGTGTGTGTGTGTGTGTGTGTGTGTGTGTATATGTAGGGCTGACCGATCTATCGTTTTTCGACCAAAAAGTGCAATCTCAGAAAACAGGATGTTGGCTGGGATGGTCAAAGCCATGCCTGTTCTGGGCGCTCCTAGTTTTGCTTCGGCAATAATTCCACACATCTTCCCTTTATATTTGGTCTTAATTTGGGTTTCACTTGACTGACCTACTAGTATGTGTGTGTTTTTGTTTTCTTTTGTTTGTTTTGTTTTTTTTTTCTTGGGGAATGCATTTACTTGTTTGTACTGCCAAATGCCACCCCTGCCAACCCTTAAAACTGACCTGGCTGAGGGCCGTCAATATGACATGACGGTCTCTTTTGTAAAAAAAACCCCCAAAAAAACAAATGTATTCTTTTTTTTTTGAAGAGGGACATCATCCCACCGGGAAAATGCCTGGTATGCCATACTGTCAGTCCAGCCCTGTGTGTGTGTGTGTGTGTGTGTGTGTGTGTGTGTGTGTGTGTGTGTGTGTGTGTGTGTGTGTGTGTGTGTGTGTGTGTGTGTGTGTGTGTGTGTGTGTGTGTGTGTGTGTGTTTGTGTGTGCGTGCGTGCATGTGTTTGTGCGTGTGTGTGTGTGGTGAGGGGGTGTTACCTTTCAGGCCTGTCTTCAGACTCCTCAATTAACTGCAAAACAAAAGAAGAAAACTTAAAACACACAACTCCATGAAAATACACACACACACACACACATTAAACACACACTCACAGACACACACACAGACACACACACATTACACACACACTCAAACACACACACACTACACACACCAGAGGTGTGACCAAGTCACTAATGTGCAAGTCACAAGTAAGTCTCGAGTCTTTCCACTCAAGTCCGAGTCAAGTCACAAGTCAAGACACATCTGACCAAGTCAAGTCCAAGTCCAAGTCGTACCCCAGCCAAGTCAAGTCCAAGTCCAAGTCTCGGTTTTTTTCAAGTCCTTAACAAGTCACAAAGGGATTTTCTATTTGCAATCACAATTTTGATCATAAATTCATTAGTATAATAATGAGACCTGAGTAAAAAGATGACAATTACTAAAACAGTTGCTGATAAATCAGTCTAAACCAAATTACTGCTTGTGCTGTGTATGTAAAATGTCATTTAATTTCATATTTTTTTCACATAAAAATACATTTCATGTGAATTTGTACTTAAACAAAGGAGCAACCATATGCCAAATATTTACTGTCCAGTGGGCAAATAGTCCTGTTTGCATGCATGCGTGCGTATGTGTGTGTGTGTGTGTGTGTGTGTGTGTGTGTGTGTGTGTGTGTGTGTGTGTGTGTGTGTGTGTGTCCGTTCCATCAACTGCAGAAGACCGGTCATATCTAGTCAAGGTTGTATACAGACTCTAGCATCATAACGCTAAGGGCAGAGCTCTGGTTAACTTTTTCACTAGGAGCACAGGGCCACAGCTTTGGCTGGGCCCAGGACCAAAAACTCTGAATGCACCCCCTAAATCCACACCCCCGAAACTACAAGCCTTGACTGTTTTAAGACCGTTTAAAGGGGAAGTCCAGTTTTTTGAACATTAAGGCCATTTTCTGAGTGGTCTGCAATGTTTTAGAGTCCCCCTCACCGTTTATTTCATGTTTGCTGCAGTCTCTGTTATTTGGCTGATTTGGATTTGATCTCAACCAGCTTTAGAATGGCCGTCTATGAGCACCTGCAACTCTGTTCTTAAAATCAACTTTAACATTTGTTTTCGAAGGTCTACAGCTCACAAAGTGGTTAGGGGTGTTCACTAGCAGTCCCTAACAAGTTTCAAGGCGAAATTTGGTTTCTGTCATTTTTTATGTGCCATTTTGTGAAAGAAAGTGAAAGTGAAAGTGAAACTTAATTTACAAATTGCTACATAAAACACACATAAAACATGACAGATGCCATATTTCGCTACAAAAATTGCTAAGGAACACCAGTGAACACTGTTGAACACTTGCTGAGTTGCATATTCTTCAAAACAAATGTTAAAGGTGATTTTAAGAACAGAGTTGCAGGTGCCCATAGACGGCCATTCTAAAGCTAGTTGAGATCAAATCCAAATCAGCCAAATAACAGAGACTGCAGCAATCATGAAATAAACGGTGAGGGGGACTCTAAAACATTGCAGACCACTCAGAAAATGGCCTTAATGTTCAAAAAACTGGACTTCTCCTTTAATTTCAATGAGGAAAAAAAATAGACTAAGCCAGGGATGCTGAGGTGGTCACGGGGAAAGTTTTTTTCAAGACATTAGGGAGGCATATTACACTTCCGACCTGAAAACACGGATTCACACTTTCATACAGCCGAGGCTACTATGTATGAATTTACCCACAAAGGCCAAGGGTTAAAGTAGTTCATGTCTTACAGGTGATACCCAACCCACCTCTCTTTACTGTAGTGTACCACTCGACTAATGTAAACATTTTGGTTTGGCTTTAAAAGATGCCATTTTCCTTAAGGTACCATATTAAGCTCACCATTCTCATCAAGATATGACATACAGCAGGGGTAATCAATGAAAAGACTTTTTAAATTATTATTATTCCTCCCAGTGTGTGTGTGTGTGTGTGTGTGTGTGTGTGTGTGTGTGTGTGTGTGTGTGTGTGTGTGTGTGTGTGTGTGTGTGTGTTAGGTGCCATGGCTCTTCTGGCCACTAGGGATCGCTGTGGGACACCTGTCATTTCCCTTTGTTTTGATTGTGCTTTTGTTTTCGTTTGACATGTGCCTTATCTTCTGTCATGTGATCCTGCCCCGCCTTCTCATTTAGTTTTCCCTCCATTTTTGTTTCACTACCACCTGTTGCCATTTGTGTTTGTCATGTGAACAATTAGTCTGGTTATTTAAGCCCTGTTTTTTGGTTGTTTGTCACGGAGTCTTTGTTTCGCGTCCACTTTGCTGGTGAGCTGTCTTGAACTTTTCCTTGAACTTTCTGAGACTTTTTGCTTTTTGGATTTTGATGCTCTTACCTTTTTGAACTGTTGAAGAGCTTTTTGTGTTTATCAAAGATTTTTGCCAATTTTGCTATTTTTTGCTAATCCTGGATTTTTTGTTTCTTTTTCATGCTGAATGCCTCTGACCTGAACCTTCTGAGTTTTTTGGATCTTCTGAGCTTTGGAAAAATAAAAAGAGAACTTCATTTTTCGTTTGGAACTTCTGATTTTTGGAAACTCTGCACTTGGGTCTTTTTCAATCCATCCGAACTGTAGCGTAACGGTAACACACCAGCCTGCCAAGCCAGCGACCCGGGTTCAATCCCCGAGTCGACCCTAACAGAAAGACTCCGTCATGACCGACCCAGCAGAGAATCTTCAACCCGGCCAGCTTTCGGACTTCCAGAAGTTGATGGCGACTCTCAACAGCTTTGGATCTACTATGGACACACATGGCCAAGCGTTAACCAACCAGCAACACGCTTTGACACGACATGAAGAAATGCTACAACAAATTGCCACAGCTCTTCAGGGCCTCACCACAGCTCCTCTGCAAGCTCTTCCAGTCCAGCCTGTTGCAGTTCCTCCAACCCAGCCTCCTGTGGACCCTCCAGCCCAGCCTGCCATTCCTGCTGTTCACCCTGCCCAAGCCATAGATCCTTCGGCCTCGGACCCACATCGGCAACCTCGCCTCCCAGCACCACAGCGATATGATGGCAAACAGGGTGAGTGCCGGGATTTCCTCACTCAATGTCAGCTCACATTCGAACTGCAGCCAGCCACCTACACCAATGATCGAGCCAGGATTGCCTATGTGATAACACTACTCGTGGACAAAGCCCGAGCCTGGGCGACCTCTGTCTGGCAGCGGCAGGGCCCAGAATGCTCAGACTTCAACAAATTCACAGAAGACTTGATAAGAGTATTTGACCAATCAGTTGCTAGTGAAGATGCAGCCAAAAAGCTGATGTCCATCCAGCAGGGTAAGACTAGTGTAGCCGATTATGCCATCGCCTTCCGAACACTGTCTGCTGTAAGTGGATGGAACGAGCCAGCATTGGTGTCTGCCTTCCACCATGGTCTGTCAGACCCAGTTAAAGATGGACTAGCATCCGTGGATTGTCCCTCTAGCCTGGAGTCCCTGATCGCACATGCCATACGTCTGGACAACCGCCTCAGGGAACGTCGCCGTGATGCAGCCCGAAGAACACCTGATGCTCCTCCTGGTCCTCCATGGCCCTCCACTCCAGCCATCCCAGAAACCACTGAGCCCATGCAAATTGGACGAACACGGCTGTCTGCAGCTGAGAAGGAACGCCGGAGAAGAGAAAGGTGCTGCCTATACTGCGGCAAAAAGGGACACTTCCGAGACACCTGCCCTGAGCTCTCGGGAAAAGAGCTCTCCCGTCCAGCCGAGGGAGGGTTGTGACGGGAGCCACCTTGTCTCCCGAGTTCCCTGGCCAAGGAGTCTTTCTTCCCATTACCATCTCCTGGGGTGAAGGTACTCACACCTGTCAAGCCCTTGTTGACTCTGGAGCTGCAGGGAATTTTATTGACTCTAACTTTGCCCTCAAACTCAAAATTCCTCTTGTTCCCCTCAAGCTGCCCCTCTCCGTGTCTGCTCTGGATGGCCAGCCCCTGGGAAACGGCAAAGTCAGTCATGCAACCTCTCCTATTCGTCTCCAGTTTGAAGCCCACCAAGAAGATATCTCACTGCATCTCATTCACTCCCCTGAGTTTCCTGTGGTCCTTGGCACCCCTTGGCTTACCCGTCACAACCCACACATCGATTGGGTAACTGGCAAAGTCCTGGAATGGGGTCCTACCTGCCATGCCACCTGCCTCTTTTCAAATCCTCCAGTGTCGCCTTCCGAGTCTCTGGATCCCACCGAGTTGTCCCAAGTTCCCTCCGAGTACTGGGATTTGAAAGAGGTCTTCAGCAAGAAAAGAGCATCTTCTCTTCCTCCTCATAGGCACTACGATTGTGCCATCGACCTACTTCCAGGTACGTCTCCTCCTCGGGGACGACTCTTCTCCCTCTCTCTGCCAGAGCACAAGGCTATGGAGGAATATATCGAGGATGCTCTGGCGTCAGGATTCATCAGGCCATCTACATCACCTGCTGGCGCTGGCTTCTTTTTTGTTGGCAAGAAGGATGGTGGGCTGCGACCTTGTATCGATTATCGGGGCCTTAACAAAATCACAATCCGCAATCGCTACCCACTACCGCTGATGTCCACCGCCTTCGACCTACTCCAGGGTGCCTCTGTCTTCTCAAAGTTGGACCTGCGAAACGCCTACCACCTTGTTCGCATTAGGCACGGTGATGAATGGAAGACAGCCTTTAACACTCCATCTGGGCACTACGAATACCAGGTAATGCCTTTTGGATTAACCAACGCCCCAGCTGTCTTTCAGGCCCTCATAAATGATGTGCTCAGGGACATGATCAACCGTTTTGTTTTTGTCTATTTGGACGATATTTTAATATTCTCAAAGTCCTTGCAAGAGCATCAACACCATGTGCGAACCGTCCTACAAAGGCTGCTGAAGAACCACCTTTACGTGAAAGCTCAAAAATGTGAGTTCCATGTCTCTGAGGCCTCTTTCCTGGGCTTCATCCTAAGTCATGGCCAGGTCCAGATGGATCCCAGCAAAACAAGTGCTGTGCGGGATTGGCCAACACCAACATCCGTGAAAGGAGTTCAACAGTTCCTTGGCTTTGCAAACTTTTACCGCAAATTCATTCGGAACTTCAGCTCAGTGGCCGCACCGATCTCAGCTCTCACCAAGAAGACCAGTGCCCCATTCTTTTGGACACACAAGGCTGACCAAGCATTCCAGGATCTCAAGCATCGCTTTTCATCTGCCCCTGTGCTGGTCCTCCCTGATCCGTCCCAGCCTTTTATTGTGGAAGTGGATGCATCCAATGTCGGAGTCGGCGCTGTTCTCTCCCAACGATCCAACGGGAAACTGCATCCTTGTTCGTTCTTCTCTCGTCGTCTCAGTCCTACCGAGTCCCGTTATGACGTTGGAGATCGTGAGCTTCTGGCAGTGAAAATGGCATTGGATGAATGGAGGCACTGGCTGGAGGGAGCGCAGCACCCGTTTCTTGTGTGGACAGACCACAAGAACCTTGAATATCTCCAGCAAGCCAAACGTCTGAACCCTCGCCAGGCCCGTTGGGCGTTGTTCTTCAGCCGGTTTGATTTTACACTCTCCTATCGTCCCGGCTCGAAGAACACCAAGCCAGATGCATTGTCCAGGCAGTTCTCCACACATGACAACGATGTAGAGGTCAGCACTGTTGTCCCAGCCTCCCGCATAGTTGCCCCGGTTCGGTGGGGCATTGAGACTACTGTCAAGCAGGCCCAACGTCAGGAACCTGATCCCGGAACGGGCCCTCCAGGTCTCCTGTTCGTCCCCAGCCAGGTACGGGCCAAGGTCCTCCAGTGGGGCCACTCGTCCAGCCTCACTGCACACCCGGGGTCTCGGAGGACCTTCGAGTTCCTCAACAGACGGTTCTGGTGGCCCGACATGGAGAAGGATGTGAAAGCCTTCGCGATGGCCTGTCAAGTGTGCACCCAGAGCAAGAATCCCCGCCAGCGTCCTCAAGGCCTGCTCCGCCCTCTGCCCATCCCGAGACGGCCGTGGTCCCATGTGTCTGCAGACTTCGTCACCGGCCTCCCGAGTTCTGAAGGTAACACCGTTATTTTTGTAGTAGTTGACAGGTTCTCTAAAGCCTGTCGCTTTATTCCATTACCTAAACTTCCCTCTGCTTTTGAGACTGCAACACTGATATTTGCCCATGTTTTCCGAGTCTTCGGACTCCCGCAGGACATTGTGTCAGACCGTGGGCCGCAGTTCACGTCTCGGGTGTGGCGGGCGTTCTGCAGACTCCTGGGTGCCACGGCCAGTCTCACCTCGGGCTTCCATCCACAGTCCAACGGGCAGACGGAGAGGCTTAACCAGGACCTGGAGGCCACCCTGAGGAGTCTGGCGAGGGACAACCCAGCATCCTGGTGTTCCTGGCTGCCATGGGCGGAGTACGCCCACAACACCCTTCAGTCTTCGGCGACTGGCATGTCTCCGTTCCAGTGTCAATTCGGGTTCCAGCCTCCTCTGTTTCCAGAGCAGGAGGTTGACGCTGGGGTCCCCTCGGTCCAACACCACATGAGGCGCTGTCGGAGGGTGTGGCGGAACACACGCAAGGCGCTGCTGCGGAGCTCCAGGTCCGCCCAGGCCCAGGCCAACCGTCGCCGGAGGCCGGCCCGGCGTTTCCGCCCTGGCCAGAGGGTTTGGCTTTCCTCCAAAGATCTCCCCCTTCGTGTCGAGTCCCGCAAGCTGGCCCCCCGCTATGTTGGCCCTTTCAAGGTGGTTCGTCGAATCAACCCCGTTTCCTACCAGCTCCAGTTGCCCCGGTCCCTTCGAATTCATCCCACGTTCCATGTCTCCCTGCTACGCCCTGTCCTGTACTCACCTCATGCCCCGGTCCCCAAGGCCCCACCTCCCCCCCGCATCATTGATGGTGGGCCTGTGTTCACAGTCCGCCGGCTCCTCGATTCCCGCCGTGTCCGAGGTGGCCTGCAGTACTTGGTCGATTGGGAGGGCTACGGCCCGGAGGAGCGGTCCTGGGTTCCGGCCCGGGATGTTGTGGACAAAAGCCTTTGCAAGGACTTCCATCGTGCGCACCCTGACTGTCCGAGGAACGTCCGGAGACGTTCGTAGAGGGGGGGGTCCTGTTAGGTGCCATGGCTCTTCTGGCCACTAGGGATCGCTGTGGGACACCTGTCATTTCCCTTTGTTTTGATTGTGCTTTTGTTTTCGTTTGACATGTGCCTTATCTTCTGTCATGTGATCCTGCCCCGCCTTCTCATTTAGTTTTCCCTCCATTTTTGTTTCACTACCACCTGTTGCCATTTGTGTTTGTCATGTGAACAATTAGTCTGGTTATTTAAGCCCTGTTTTTTGGTTGTTTGTCACGGAGTCTTTGTTTCGCGTCCACTTTGCTGGTGAGCTGTCTTGAACTTTTCCCCTTGAACTTTCTGAGACTTTTTGCTTTTTGGATTTTGATGCTCTTACCTTTTTGAACTGTTGAAGAGCTTTTTGTGTTTATCAAGGATTTTTGCCAATTTTGCTATTTTTTGCTAATCCTGGATTTTTTGTTTCTTTTTCATGCTGAATGCCTCTGACCTGAACCTTCTGAGTTTTTTGGATCTTCTGAGCTTTGGAAAAATAAAAAGAGAACCTCATTTTTTGTTTGGAACTTCTGCTTTTTGGAACCTCTGAACTTGGGTCTTTTCAAGCCACCTGAACTGTAGTGTAACGGTAACACACCAGCCTACCAAGCCCGTGACCCTGGTTCAATCCCCGAGTTGACCTTAACAGTGTGTGTGTGTGTGTGTGTGTGTGTGTGTGTGTGTGTGTGTGTGTGTGTGTGTGTATGTATGGGGGGAGGGGGGATACACATGTGAGGCAGGATGATGAGTTAACAGCACAGCTCAGCAGGCAGCCCTGTCTCAGGGTTCACTTTATCTCATTATCTGTAAACCAAAAGCTGACCACTGACAGTGAACCCACCAATGAGCGCATGGTGCGGCGCACTATATGCTATCTGCTGTAGGCTTTGTGCCAACAGTATTTAGCCTAGAAGACAATTGTCCACATGGGCTAAGAAATGAGGACAAATGTAGGCCTAGTTAGTTAGTTGGATTAAATTCCTGAAAATTGTTGAAGCTGTATCGGCATTGTCGGTTTCCCCCTCACATTCTCACCGCAATGACCAATCACGAAACATTTTACTGCGTCAAAGTCCGCGCTAGAACATTCGTTTGCAGGATGGTCATCCACGTCTTGTTATATTAGCCTACTAGACTTCTTCTCGGGGCTTATTCGCCTGCACGCTGCCGTAGTCTGAAATAATGCAAATTAGACCTAAACGTGGCGTGAGAATGTCAGTTCACGAGCCAAACTTGTTCTGCGCTTCTACAGTATAGGAAGAAGTACGGTGTATAATGCCCTATCCAACATTTCGCTCTCATTTTTTCTCTAAGTGGATGAATCTGCCCTGTGCCGTTTGGTGTGCCGCTTGCAGTAGGCTACTATACAGTTACTGAATGCCCGACGTTTGCAGTCAGTCACGTCAAAATGTTGTCTGCGCCTCTCACCCTCGTCTCGCTGTCCTCCCTCTATCGCCCTCCCCTCCCCCACAAAGTCACTTGTATGCATGCATCTTCAGAAAGAATAAGTTCTCCACCGTGCACGTCACAGATTGTAGCCAAACAAAGTTCTGATTCTACGTTTCCTGATTTTTGTTTATTTGGAAAGCAGGGTTTAACATGCCAGTTCTCCAGTGCTTGCGTCGTGCTGCTCTAACCTGTCATTTCCAAGCAACGGCAATTGTGACTCCAAACTTCCAAAATTACCAACCAAAACATGTTTGAACTGTGAGAAACTTAATATAAGATTGAGTCGACACCATGAGATACAAGTTTCACGAGCGCAAGATGGGAGCAGCGCGAGATAGGTTGGGAGCAGGGCGCTTTATCCACGGGAAGCCGAGCCATGCATGTCTCGCACCGCTCAGCAATAGCGTGCGTCGGCTTGCGTTTCTTTAGCCATGGACTAGACGCATTGAATGTGCCCAGTGAGTTAGTCTGTGAAATAGCGTCCTGATGCCCATTTAATAAGGTTAAAAATAGGCTATTAACCCTCTGAGGTCCGAGTGCCCTTCAGAGGGCAATTGGTCTCCAAAAACAAATCTGTAACTCTGTGAGTTTTTGTCATTGAAACATATAAGTCACACCATTAGAAACCTCAG
>NW_026945571.1:0-17500 GCF_034702125.1 Engraulis encrasicolus | reverse complement strand
AATCATGAGCCAGCCACTCAGCATACTGTACCTTGACCTCCAGAGAGCCTGTAGAATTGGGGCATCACCTGATGCAGGATATTATTTTTTACTTCCCTTGCTTTTGGTTTAATTTGGTTTATTATTGTTCATCCCATCGCTACACCCTTGCCCTCTACCTCCATCTAGTCCCATTTTTCTTATTTTAAGTGCACAGATTCTATCCCTGGCACTTCTATACCTCTTCTCTCTCTCTCTCTCTCTCTCTCTCTCTCCCATCCTCTCCCATCAGTCCCCTTTTATATATCTTTTTTTTTTCTCCTCTCCCTTCAACATAGCTGTATTCACACTCTCCCCGGTTCCCCCTCCTGGACATTTTTGGTATTGCCCTATCCTGAGTTTACTTCTTAGTCCTCTACTCTACCATTTATCCGGCCACTATTAGTTATTTACGTATTAGATTTTTTTTCTTATTGCGCTTGTTTGCTTCTTGGATATATCTACTACCCCTGAGTATACTTCAATATTCTCTGGTAATATCCCCTTTTTTATTTTCGCCCCATAACATATCTAGCCCAGCCGTAGATTTACACCCATCTGGACTCACTTCCTCTGCTCTCCCCCTCCTGGCCAAATCTGGTATTGCCCCATCCTTAGCCCACTCCTGAGATTTATGTCCTATTCTGAGCCATAGTTTATTATTTACGCATCAGATTTTTTTCCAATTGCACTTTTTTATTTCTGACAAATTGACAAATAAAGTTACTATTATTATTATTTTTATTATTATTATTAGTAGTAGTAGTATCACAAGAAGGTAGTTGTTCCATAGATTGCCCAGTCCACCCCCCCCCCCCAAAGGTGGTCTACAAAGGCAAACTACTATCAGCAGAGAGAGTAGAGAGAGATATAATTAAAGGGACACTGTGCAGGAAATGGTCAAAAAAGGTAGGCCTACTGCAACTATGCTGCTCATTAAAACTGGAATGCCTATTACCAAATTTGATCTTTACATGAAAGTTTACTAAGTAATAAACTAATATTTTTTTTAGTATGGTCCAAGTACTTTTGGAAATAAGGTCCAAGTACTTTTGGAAATTCAAAATGGCGGACCATGGAGAAGATCCCCCGTTTCATGTATGAAAAGTGCAATTTTTCCAGTCATAATGAATATTTAGAATTTGATGGTGGTGGTAAGTATTCATGAAAAAGGTAACATTAGTGAATGGGCAGCATGCATTCTGGAAATAAATAACTAAAAATCTCACACAGTGTCCCTTTAAAGAATCTCTGCTATTAGCTACTACAACTACAAATGCTCAGAATTGAAGCATTGGGCCTACTCAGGGCTCGAGATGTGTGAGTGTAGGGGGGGGGAGTGCCATCCCCACTATTAATTAATTCAGCAGCTAGATTACTTACACACACCAGACCCTGGCATCACATTACCCCTATCCTCTATCAATTACACTGGCTTCCTATCCATTTACGTATCCATTTCAAAATTCTCCTCCTCGTATACAAGGCCCAGCACAACCTTGCACCCTCCTACATCACAAGTCTCCTCACCCCATACAATCCCACCCGCACACTACGCTCCACTGACTCACTCCTCCTTACAGTTCCCTTCACACACCTGCGCACTATTTGAATTGGCCCAAAGAAGCAATCCTATATCTGGTCTTGATAGTTTTTCAGCTCACTGTAATATAAACAGGCCTATCATTTCTATTGCATCACTCATAAACTGTCAATCACCATATTTTTCTAACCTTTCCTTAGTATTTTTTACATGGTCATTAGAAATTAAAAGGAATACCTGTGGCACTTCAAATTGAAAAACATGTGAAGTACTCACTTTTTTTTGCAAATCACTTGTAATGATGAACTATTTTGTGCTAGACATTATGGTTATAACAGGCAGTGGCCTTGGCCTAGTATCCGGTCCTCATGATTGATCCCGGCCCCTGACCAGAGAAAACAGTTTGGGGACCCCTGGTGACCTGGTCTATAGCCTATAATTCAACATCAGACACCCAGTACAGTACAGACTTCAACATCACACACCCAGTACAGTACAGACGTGGAGTGGAGGCTACAGACACCCAGGCCAGTACAGACGTGGAGTGGGGACCCCTGGTGGTCTATAGCCTCTAATGCAACACCAGACACCCAGTACATTACAGACGTGGAGTGGAGGCTTCAGATGGGTGTGTGTTGTGTTTTACATTCAAAACACACGCACACACACACACGCACACGCACACACACACACACACACACACACACACACACACACACACACACACACACACACACACACACACACACACACACACCTACTGGACCGAACTGTTTCACTAGCGCTCGTAGCCGACAGTGTTCCCGCCAAGAAGCGAACTTACGAGACAGTTGTGGTGCGCCGTGACGTCCTCCTTGGTAGCGAGCGGTCCCGTTACCGAATCCTCCTCCGACTGCTGACACAGCACGCAGCGCGCGAGGCCCGACGGCATTCTGATCTGGGCACGAGACCAAAGTAAACAAACCCGAAAACTGAAGAGTGACAACTAAAAACTGACCAGCAGCGCAAGCCTCTTCCTGTTAAGTTTCGATTTCTATTTCCCCGCAACCAGAGCGCGCTGAGAGGAGGCACCAAATCTTAACCCTTTCAGTACCCGGGGAGAAGCTGCAGCAGACTGGACAAGGGATCTCTCTCTCTCTTTCTCTCTCTCTCTCTCTCTCTCTCTCTCTCTCTCTCTCTCTCTCTTTCTCTCTCTCTCTCTCTCTCTCTCTCTCTCTCTCTCTCTCTCTCAGTTTGGAATATTTCAAACTGTGGGCAATGAATCTATAATCCATGAAAGTTCAACATTATTGATGAAATTATAGACATAAATAAAATTCTCCATGATCGTCTTATATTGTGTCCTGAAGCTGTATTAAACAATATTCATAGAGCATAACGCACGCGGGTAGTTGGCTGAAAGTCAGGTGATGCCGTTGAGGCTCTCACGTTGTCAGCCTGGTTCCTTTGACTACAACTTCACTTCTAGTTATAGCCTACCGGCAAATCCACATTTTTTAAATGTACGATTATTATCCTAAATTACACAACCCCAAATTGCGTCCTGAATCGCCGGAATGTTCATAGTTAGGCCTATTAGTTTAAATGCAAAACGTAGGCTTAGTTAGATGTTGACTTGAATGGCTGGCTTGCAAATGGTGTGCTGGAGCGCGTGCCGCCACTGTGTGGCCAGCAGGGAGCGTGAGCTAGTTGCAAACCTCCATGCGCGAGAGAGGAGCCGGTTGGGGCGCGCGGCGTCGCTGCTGTCCGCGTGAGGGCGGGAATCCTGTTGCACTCAGAAGCGCTCGTGGACAGACACTCACTAGCTGCGCGTGTGTGTATGACAAGGAATATATCTGGTTATTCGCGTCTTTGAAAAGTTCAAAAGTGGCGTCGGTCTGAGCAATTTATTTACGGACTTTTGCACGTGGGCAGGTGCGGTGCGCGAGGACATTGATGTCAGATGGAGAGGCAGTTCGAGCTGGAGGACGCTCGCGAGTTTCTGACAAGAGGTGACCGGTAAGTAGCGCACGCAGATGGATGCCCGCGAAAGTCTCTCTGTCTGTCTGTCTGTGGCCGATGAATAGGCTACTGTGTTGTCTAGTTGTTGTTGTATTTAATTCATACACGGTGTACATGAGTAATATTCGGGGTAGGTGTTTCTTCTCTGAGGCTTGAGAGTGAGGTTTGCTGCTCAGGCGACAGTAAAGCCGGTGTGGCTGGAGGTAATTAAGAAGCCATCTGCTGTTAAGTCCGTCTGTGTGTGTGTGTGTGTGTGTGTGTGTGTGTGTGTGTGTGTGTGTGTGTGTGTGTGTGTGTCGTTAAGTCCGTCTGTCCAGCTGGCGCCGAGATTTGGAGTTCACTTCAGAACTTAAATCTCGTGCGTGTGTGTGTGTGTGTGAGAGAGAGGGAGAGATCTAGAGTTGAGATCTTAAATCTTAAAGCAGATCGAAAGTGACCGCAACAAACACTCTCACATGGGGGCTCTGAGTGGACACACACACACACACACACACACACACACACACACACGCACACGCGCACGCACGCACGCACGCACGCACGCACACACACACGCACCACACCACACGCACACGCACACGCACACGCACACACACACAGGGCCGCTGACAGCTTTCGCTGGGCCCAGGAAAAAGTCATCTGAAAGGGCCCCTAACCCAATGTAATGGGGACCCAATTCTGCCCCCCTATCTCCCTGGGCCCGGGACAACATACCCCTTTGTCCCCCCTGGCCGGCGGGTCTGCACACACACACGCGCACACTACATCTTTGTTTTGTGTCAGTGCGCTTGTGTGTGTGTGTGTGTGTGTTAATTGGAATATGCTGCCCACACTGTGACACACACACACACACACACACACACACACACACACACACACACACACACACACACATACACACAAACGCACACACACACACACACACACACACACACACACACACACACTCACTCACTACATCTTTATTTTGTCTCAGTGTGTGTGTGTGTGTCAGTGTGGCAGCCTATTCTAATTAGGTGGTTAAGAGTAACAGCTACCTCAGGGTGAAACAGGTCCGTGAGTCTCCTATTAGACAGGTCAGAGACCTCTGTCTGCTGTCAAGTTTAGTGACACAGTGAGTGTGTTATAATGTTATAAGGGCAGTCATGGGTGAGCGGTTAGGGCGTCAGACTTGCATCCCAGAGATTGCCGGTTCGACTCCCGACCCGCCAGGTTGGTGGGGGGAGTAATCAACCAGTGCTCTCCCCCATCCTCCTCCATGACTGAGGTACCCTGAGCATGGTACCGTCCCACCGCACTGCTCCCCATGGGGCGCCACTGAGGGCTGCCCCCTTGCACGGGTGAGGCATAAATGCAATTTCGTTGTGTGCAGTGTGCAGTGTTCACTTGTGTGCTGTGGAGTGCTGTGTCACAATGACAATGGGAGTTGGAGTTTCCCAATGTAGAAAAAAAAAAAATATGCGACCTTACCTCCTCCACTTGCGCTCGTCTCCTCGCCCCGCCTCCTGGCCCCTCCTCCGTGGAGAAAACGATAAAGTTTCCCAGCTGTCAGCCTAGCCACAACAACTTTTGAGGGACTGTTTTTCATTCACCATCCCAATTGCAAATGAGAAAAAGAGTTTACAATTGAGCTTTTGCAAGATATTGAAATATAATGCTGTTGTCAGTGATGTCATCATGACATATTACTTCCTGGTACGAGGAGACAAGCACAAGTGGAGGAGGCAAGTGGAGGAGGCAAGGCCACATATTGGAACGCACTCAGTAAAGCCGCAGCGGTACGTCTCTTCTCTCTAGGACTGGACAGGAGAGGGGTGTCAAACTCACATTCACTAAAGGCCAAAATCAAAACCTTGAACTAAGTTGCTGTCCGACCTCAATATACATATTTTTAAGTGGACTAAAATTGTGCATATGTAACGGAGACTAACTAGCAGAGTTGGCGTGGAACGTTGGTAAAACCTCCCTCCGATAGCCTCATACAGTCTCGTGCCGTTGGGCTGAGAGACTAGTCTTTTGGCCCAGCGGTATCGTACTGTCTCCCATTGCCGGACCGTTGTTGTTGACGAGGTTGCATGTTCGATCCCTGAGGGGGGTGAACAGGTGCAAGATGACCTCCGTCACACATACACTTAGGCTACAACTTACAGTTACATTTCACAGTCACATACGTACACTCTTTCCCATCATAGGCTATATGTTAATTCAAATGTCGAAGTTTGACATCCCTGCTCTTGGAGACAAGCAGAGCTCCTTCCACACACATCTGGAATTCTCATCTGTAGTGACAATGAAACAGCTCAGTTCCTTCCAGAGTATTACCATTATGTTAGTTCAAGTCCACGTTTATTATAGCCAATGGTAGGCAGAGGTGTCAAAAGTAAAAGTAAAAAAAGAAACAGTTTCCTTCCAACACAAGTATCTTATCTGAGTAACCAATAGATCTGTGTACTTGTCTTACGATCAGCTAACTCTGCACTGGTTGGATGAAGTTTGTGGTGGGTTCTTGTTAGGTTTTCAGTGCTTTCCAGTAACAACACAGGCTATCTATCCCATTAAGTACAATGGAGTAAATGGTATAGCAGCTATGTAATGCCATGTGCTAATGTTGTAATTACACCACAAAAGTACTTTTACTTTTACTTTTGACACTTCTGATGGAAGGCTACACAAATACAGTCGCTAGTAATGAATACGTAGCCTTTACTTTGGTGTGCTGCTCACAAATCCCAACAATACAATCAGACAAAACCAAAACTAAGGGACAGGACAGAAGCCAAGAGGGCCCATGGCATCAACACCAGGGGATGACAACATCCAAAACACATTGTAAAGTGCAGTGGTTGTACAGAGCAGTGTTTCTCAACCAGGGTGCTGCAGGCCCTCCTCAGGGGTGCCGTTGAAATGTGGCTGGTAAATAAATTATATAATATAATACATATTTGTCAAAATTAATAAACGCTTAGACAGTGGAATCTTTCATCTGCCATTTACTAGGACGTCGGCCTAAATGTAGGCCTAATTTGAGTTAAGTTCAGTCAATGTAAGGCACTATATAGTTCTTTGTAAATCTTGCCATTTGCAATGCAATGGGTTTCTGAGGGTCAAATCACAAAACAATCTTACAAAAAATCACACAAAAAAACTGATTACTGTTTGACATAATAGGAGACCTAAAATGTGCCAAATGTTGCCAAATATGACCAATGATTACCTACCCAAAAATACTAAAAAGAACGCCTTAAGAATAAAATCCTGCCAGAATTAAACAGAAGTCTTGATTTATATTAACACAAATCTACAGAATATGTATCTGCCCAAAGCCCTTCTTTAACCCATAGATGACCATCGGAAACCGCTCAATCTGGTAACACTCACAGGTGCCATAAGAACCCGAGAAAATCATTCTCTTTATCTATTCTATAGAGTTTGAGTGTTTTTTTTTTCTTTGTGTAAGAGCATGCCCCTGTGAAATTCATGTGGCTACCCCATTGCTCCCCCAAGAATAAATGTCTGGTTCCGCCACTGCATGACACACACAGTATTAAACTCCCTCATGACACACAGTATTAAACTCCCTCATGACACACAGTATTAAACTCCCTCATGACACACAGTATTAAACTCCCTCCACACAGTATTAAACTACCTCCACACAGTATTAAACTCCCTCCACACAGTATTAAACTACCTCCACACAGTATTAAACTCCCTCATGACACACACAGTATTAAACTACCGCCATGACACACAGTATTAAACTCCCTCATGCCACACAGTATTAAACTCCCTCCACACAGTATTAAACTCCCTCCACACAGTATTAAACTCCCTCATGACACACACAGTATTAAACTCCCTCATGACACACAGTATTAAACTCCCTCATGACACACACAGTATTAAACTACCTCCACACAGTATTAAACTACCTGCATGCCACACAGTATTAAACTACCTCATGACACACACAGTATTAAACTCCCTCCACACAGTATTAAACTACCTCATGACACACAGTATTAAACTCCCTCATGACACACACAGTATTAAACTACCTCCATGACACACACGCTAACTGCAAAAATACACACACAGTATTAAACTCCCTCATGCCACACAGTATTAAACTCCCTCATGACACACAGTATTAAACTCCCTCCACACAGTATTAAACTACCTCCACACAGTATTAAACTACCTCATGACACACACAGTATTAAACTCCCTCCACACAGTATTAAACTACCTCCACACAGTATTAAACTACCTCCACACAGTATTAAACTCCCTCATGACACACACAGTATTAAACTCCCTCCACACAGTATTAAACTCCCTCATGACACACACAGTATTAAACTCCCTCCACACAGTATTAAACTCCCTCATGCCACACAGTATTAAACTACCTCATGACACACAGTATTAAACTCCCTCCACACAGTATTAAACTACCTCATGACACACAGTATTAAACTCCCTCCACACAGTATTAAACTCCCTCCACACAGTATTAAACTACCTCATGACACACAGTATTAAACTCCCTCCACACAGTATTAAACTCCCTCCACACAGTATTAAACTACCTCCACACAGTATTAAACTCCCTCATGACACACAGTATTAAACTCCCTCCACACAGTATTAAACTCCCTCATGACACACAGTATTAAACTACCTCATGACACACAGTATTAAACTCCCTCCACACAGTATTAAACTCCCTCCACACAGTATTAAACTCCCTCATGACACACACAGTATTAAACTCCCTCCACACAGTATTAAACTACCTCATGACACACAGTATTAAACTACCTCCACACAGTATTAAACTACCTCATGACACACAGTATTAAACTACCTCCACACAGTATTAAACTACCTCCACACAGTATTAAACTCCCTCCACACAGTATTAAACTACCTCATGCCACACACAGTATTAAACTCCCTCCACACAGTATTAAACTCCCTCCACACAGTATTAAACTACCTCCACACAGTATTAAACTCCCTCCACACAGTATTAAACTCCCTCATGACACACAGTATTAAACTCCCTCCACACAGTATTAAACTCCCTCATGACACAGTATTAAACTACCTCATGACACACACAGTATTAAACTACCTCCACACAGTATTAAACTACCTCATGACACACAGTATTAAACTACATCCACACAGTATTAAACTACCTCAATGTCACACAGTATTAAACTACCACCACACAATATTAAACTACCGCCATGACACACACAGTATTAAACTCCCTCCACACAGTATTAAACTCCCTCCACACAGTATTAAACTCCCTCCACACAGTATTAAACTACCTCATGACACACAGTATTAAACTACCTCCACACAGTATTAAACTACCTCCACACAGTATTAAACTCCCTCATGCCACACAGTATTAAACTCCCTCATGACACACAGTATTAAACTCCCTCCACACAGTATTAAACTCCCTCCACACAGTATTAAACTACCTCCACACAGTATTAAACTCCCTCCACACAGTATTAAACTCCCTCCACACAGTATTAAACTCCCTCATGCCACACAGTATTAAACTCCCTCCATATTAAACTCCCTCCACACAGTATTAAACTACCTCCACACAGTATTAAACTCCCTCCACACAGTATTAAACTACCTCCACACAGTATTAAACTCCCTCATGACACACAGTATTAAACTACCTCCACACAGTATTAAACTACCTCATGACACACAGTATTAAACTACCTCCACACAGTATTAAACTACCTCCACACAGTATTAAACTACCTCCACACAGTATTAAACTACCTCCACACAGTATTAAACTCCCTCCACACAGTATTAAACTCCCTCCACACAGTATTAAACTCCCTCATGCCACACAGTATTAAACTACCTCATGACACACACAGTATTAAACTCCCTCCACACAGTATTAAACTACCTCCACACAGTATTAAACTACCTCCACACAGTATTAAACTACCTCCACACAGTATTAAACTACCACCACACAATATTAAACTACCTCATGACACACAGTATTAAACTACCTCCCTCCACACAGTATTAAACTCCCTCATGACACACAGTATTAAACTCCCTCCACACAGTATTAAACTCCCTCCACACAGTATTAAACTCCCTCATGACACACAGTATTAAACTACCTCATGACACACAGTATTAAACTCCCTCCACACAGTATTAAACTCCCTCATGCCACACAGTATTAAACTACCTCCACACAGTATTAAACTACCTCCACACAGTATTAAACTCCCTCCACACAGTATTAAACTACCTCCACACAGTATTAAACTACCTCCACACAGTATTAAACTACCTCATGACACACAGTATTAAACTACCTCCACACAGTATTAAACTCCCTCATGACACACAGTATTAAACTACCTCCACACAGTATTAAACTCCCTCCACACAGTATTAAACTCCCTCCACACAGTATTAAACTACCTCATGACACACAGTATTAAACTCCCTCATGACACACAGTATTAAACTACCTCATGACACACAGTATTAAACTACCTCCACACAGTATTAAACTCCCTCCACACAGTATTAAACTCCCTCCACACAGTATTAAACTCCCTCATGACACACACAGTATTAAACTACCTCATGACACACAGTATTAAACTCCCTCCACACAGTATTAAACTCCCTCCACACAGTATTAAACTACCTCCACACAGTATTAAACTCCCTCCACACAGTATTAAACTACCTCCACACAGTATTAAACTACCTCCACACAGTATTAAACTACCTCATGACACACAGTATTAAACTACCTCCACACAGTATTAAACTACCTCATGACACACAGTATTAAACTACCTCCACACAGTATTAAACTACCTCATGACACACACAGTATTAAACTCCCTCCACACAGTATTAAACTCCCTCCACACAGTATTAAACTCCCTCATGACACACAGTATTAAACTCCCTCATGACACACAGTATTAAACTCCCTCCACACAGTATTAAACTCCCTCATGACACACACAGTATTAAACTCCCTCATGACACACACACTATTAAACTCCCTCCACACACTATTAAACTCCCTCCACACACTATTAAACTCCCTCATGACACACACACTATTAAACTACCTCATGACACACAGTATTAAACTCCCTCATGACACACACAGTATTAAACTCCCTCATGACACACAGTATTAAACTCCCTCATGACACACACAGTATTAAACTCCCTCCACACAGTATTAAACTCCCTCATGACACACAGTATTAAACTCCCTCCACACAGTATTAAACTACCTCCACACAGTATTAAACTCCCTCATGACACACAGTATTAAACTCCCTCATGCCACACACAGTATTAAACTCCCTCATGACACACACAGTATTAAACTACCTCCACACAGTATTAAACTCCCTCATGACACACAGTATTAAACTCCCTCATGACACACACAGTATTAAACTACCTCCACACAGTATTAAACTCCCTCCACACAGTATTAAACTCCCTCCACACAGTATTAAACTCCCTCCACACAGTATTAAACTACCTCCACACAGTATTAAACTCCCTCCACACAGTATTAAACTCCCTCCACACAGTATTAAACTCCCTCCACACAGTATTAAACTACCTCATGACACACAGTATTAAACTCCCTCATGACACACACAGTATTAAACTCCCTCCACACAGTATTAAACTCCCTCCACACAGTATTAAACTCCCTCCACACAGTATTAAACTACCTCATGACACACAGTATTAAACTACCTCCACACAGTATTAAACTCCCTCATGACACACACAGTATTAAACTCCCTCCACACAGTATTAAACTCCCTCCACACAGTATTAAACTACCTCCACACAGTATTAAACTCCCTCCACACAGTATTAAACTCCCTCATGACACACAGTATTAAACTCCCTCCACACAGTATTAAACTACCTCATGACACAGTATTAAACTACCTCATGACACACACAGTATTAAACTACCTCCACACAGTATTAAACTACCTCATGACACACAGTATTAAACTCCCTCCACACAGTATTAAACTACCTCAATGTCACACAGTATTAAACTACCACCACACAGTATTAAACTACCGCCATGACACACACAGTATTAAACTCCCTCCACACAGTATTAAACTCCCTCCACACAGTATTAAACTCCCTCCACACAGTATTAAACTCCCTCATGACACACAGTATTAAACTACCTCCACACAGTATTAAACTCCCTCCATATTAAACTACCTCATGCCACACAGTATTAAACTACCTCATGACACACAGTATTAAACTCCCTCCACACAGTATTAAACTCCCTCCACACAGTATTAAACTACCTCATGACACACAGTATTAAACTCCCTCCACACATTATTAAACTCCCTCCATATTAAACTACCTCATGCCACACAGTATTAAACTCCCTCCATATTAAACTCCCTCCACACAGTATTAAACTACCTCCACACAGTATTAAACTCCCTCCACACAGTATTAAACTACCTCCACACAGTATTAAACTCCCTCATGACACACAGTATTAAACTACCTCCACACAGTATTAAACTCCCTCATGACACACAGTATTAAACTACCTCCACACAGTATTAAACTACCTCCACACAGTATTAAACTCCCTCCACACAGTATTAAACTACCTCATGACACACAGTATTAAACTCCCTCATGACACACACAGTATTAAACTACCTCATGACACACACAGCATTAAACTCCCTCCACACAGTATTAAGCTCCCTCCACACAGTATTAAACTCCCTCCATGACACACAGTATTAAACTACCTCCACACAGTATTAAACTCCCTCCACACAGTATTAAACTACCTCCACACAGTATTAAACTACCTCCACACAGTATTAAACTCCCTCCACACAGTATTAAACTACCTCCACACAGTATTAAACTACCTCCACACAGTATTAAACTACCTCATGACACACAGTATTAAACTACCTCCACACAGTATTAAACTCCCTCATGACACACAGTATTAAACTACCTCCACACAGTATTAAACTACCTCCACACAGTATTAAACTCCCTCATGACACACAGTATTAAACTACCTGCGTGACACACAGTATTAAACTCCCACCACACAGTATTAAACTACCTCATGCCACACACAGTATTAAACTACCTCCACACAGTATTAAACTCCCTCCACACAGTATTAAGCTCCCTCCACACAGTATTAAACTCCCTCCATGACACACAGTATTAAACTACCTCCACACAGTATTAAACTACCTCATGACACACAGTATTAAACTACCTCCACACTAAACTCCCTCCACACAGTATTAAACTACCTCATGACACACAGTATTAAACTACCTCCACACAGTATTAAACTCCCTCCACACAGTATTAAACTCCCTCCACACAGTATTAAACTACCTCATGACACACAGTATTAAACTCCCTCATGACACACACAGTATTAAACTACCTCATGACACACACAGCATTAAACTCCCTCCACACAGTATTAAAAACTACCTCCACACAGTATTAAACTACCTCCACACAGTATTAAACTCCCTCACACACAGTATTAAACCTACCTCCACACAGTATTTAAACTACCTCCCACACAGTATTAAAACTCCCTCATGACCCACCAATATTAAACTACCTCCACACAGTATTAAACTCCCTCCACACAGTATTAAACTACCACCACACAGTATTAAACTACCACATGACACACACAGTATTAAACTCCCTCCATGACACACAGTATTAAACTCCCTCCATGACACACAGTATTAAACTCCCTCCACACAGTATTAAACTCCCTCCACACAGTATTAAACTCCCTCATGACACACACAGTATTAAACTCCCTCCACACAGTATTAAACTCCCTCATCACACACAGTATAAAACTCCCTCTTGACACACAGTATTTAAACTCCCTCCACACAGTATTAAACTCCCTCCACACAGTATTAAACTCCCTCATGACACACAGTATTAAAACTCCCCTCTGACCACACAGTATTAAACTCCCTCCATATTAAACTCCCTCCACACAGTATTAAACTCCCTCATGACACACACAGTATTAAACTCCCTCCACACAGTATTAAACTCCCTCCACACAGTATTAAACTCCCTCCACACAGTATTAAACTACCTCATGACACACAGTATTAAACTCCCACATGACACAACACAGCTAATACAAAAAAAACTCCCTCCCTCCACACAGTATTAAACTCCCTCATGCCACACAGTATTAAACTCCCTCCACACATTATTAAACTCCCTCCATATTAAACTACCTCATGCCACACAGTATTAAACTCCCTCCATATTAAACTCCCTCCACACAGTATTAAACTCCCTCATGACACACACAGTATTAAACTCCCTCATGACACACACAGTATTAAACTCCCTCACACAGTATTAAAACTCCCTCCACAACAGTATTAAACTACCTCCACACAGTATTAAACTCCCTCCACACAGTATTAAACTCCCTCATGCCACACAGTATTAAACTACCTCCACACAGTATTAAACTCCCTCCACACAGTATTAAACTACCTCATGACACACAGTATTAAACTACCTGCATGCCACACACAGTATTAAACTACCTCATGACACACACAGTATTAAACTACCTCCACACAGTATTAAACTCCCTCCACACAGTATTAAACTACCTCCACACAGTATTAAACTCCCTCCATGACACACACAGTATTAAACTACCTCCACACAGTATTAAACTCCCTCCACACAGTATTAACTACCTCACACAGTATTAAACTCCCTCCACACAGTATTAAACTACCTCCACACAGTATTAAACTACCTCCACACAGTATTAAACTCCCTCCACACAGTATTAAAGGGGTCCTATTATGCTTTTTCATGTCCACTACCCATTTATTGGGTTACACAGCATCTGTTGTATGTAAAAGCTTGGTGAAAGCTGCATTTCACAAATTGGCCTCTTGGGGGAGAATTTCTCTGCCGCAGTAACGCTATTTCTCAACTGTCAGAGAACGCGTGGTTGGGTTTTCAACATTCTATAGCTTTTGTTTCCGGTACGGGTCTACGTCATGCTGTACCTAACATTGCTGCTTATGGGATGGAGTGTTGACGATGTCACAGACCATTTATTAATTGCAGAGACAGTAGACCTAATGCGCATTTGTTCATCGCAGCCACATAGCCTAGGCCTATCTGAATTTGACAGTATTGTGATGAGATGTATCCTATTTGTGAATACACCACTCAGTGTAGGCTACAAAAATAGAGTACAAGGATAGTGTAGGATTTCGCCATCCACAATTTTATTCCATTACGCATGTTTTTTTTTGTTTGTTTTTTTCAATTCAAATCGGCTCCGTCAATAGGCTACAGCATCGGTCTAGACTGGAGGCTACACTCACCTGTGGCCCAAGTTATATATTTTTGTTTCATTGTGATATTAAAGCTGCATTTTACATTGATAAAATACCGGTTGGTAGGCCTATGGCTAACGGGTCAGAAACAGTTGAATGAGGAAGGTCGAAAACAGGCAGAACGCGTTAACGCAGTTGCGCACTGAGAATCCAAAACACTTCCAAGTGGGTGAAAGACTCGAATCTCTCCTTTCTCTCTCTATTCGCTTCAGGGCCGTTTTGCATATGCTGTTGGCAAGACTAACTTTTGTTTGGTAAGATGTGAAAACCCTACACTTGTATTGCCGCTTGAAGCATAACATTAATTAGAAGACGTGCGCTGATGTTATCCAAATAGCCTAGGTATCACGACATGACCAGCAGCCGTTTGCATCAGCAATGTTGGCAAGGATTAGCCAGTTAGTATAGGCTATGCGTAGGCTACAATTCAGTAATTAAATGCAACGCAGTTTTGTTCATCATATCTGCAAGAGCAACGTGGATATTGGCTTGACGTCGTTTAAAACTGGTCGAGTCGTCGGCCGGCATGCCAAAAATAATGAAACTGAAACGGATAGGGCCTATTGTTATATAAAAAATCCTGTCCTGTCGATAAATGCGAACAAAAAAACCACGAAACCGAGACTAGGCCTAGGCGTTATTATAAGACCCAGTATGAAACCAATCCATCGAGGACTGCCCATTGCGCTTCCAATCCAGTGGGCGCATCATTTCTGCCGGGGACTAAATAAATGCAGTTACTAAAATGAAACCATGCACCTGAAAAGACCTTGAAATGTATTTTTATGAAGCATAGCCTATCACCATTGTGCATTAGGCCTACAGACAACGAGCAAACAGGAACTTATTTTTAAAAGCCAACAACGCGTGCGCTCAGTAGCCTATTCAGTCTGGCTTGCAAATAGACCACAGGACGAATTTGAACATGGAGTTCATATCACAAATAGGGTGTCACGATATCACTGACAGACGTTGAATTGATAGGTTTGAGTCCGACAAGTGGTGCCCTTGTCTTACTGGGCGCACTCTTTCAATTTCGGACTGCGTCTTTGACAGCCAGATGGGGGCTGCCGCGGGAGCGAAGAAAATGTCCACAACTTCGCTGAATAAATAGGCCTCCTTTGAACTGTGTACAGCAATTGCAGATGATTAGCTTATTGAATAGCCTATTTTGTGAAGGTTAACTTGTCATTAACAAGGGAATGTGATCTGATTTCAATCCCAGAACATTCTTTGTGTCTTCAAATTTCCACCTGTCAACAGCAGATCTAGACTTCTCCCACCTAGACCAGCGCGACACTTGTCTGTTTGCGAGCAGTACACTTGGCTGGTAACTTCAACTTTAGGGCTACAGTATGCAAGGCTAGACAGCGGGTTAACCAATCAGGCCCCTACTGTTGCGTTAATAATGTTTGAGATAAAGATTCTTCAGCGCAGGATATCAGAAATAAGCAAGACAGCGCAGATGGCTATTAGTTTTTTTTTTTTTTTTTTTAATATGGTCACAATCGCGTTATTACGCATCATATGCAATATGCGTATTATTTCACGAAACCTCAAATCGGAAGCAATAGCCTGTACCCAGCACTTTCAACCCTTTCTCAGATTAATGGCAGCCTAATTGTCCCAAGCGATTTTGAAATCAAACTGAAGCCCATGCACGGAAGACTCGCATTGGATAGGGACTGGGTTTCAGCAAATGACACAGCAAGGTGCACAAATAACAACGTGGGACTTATGATGCGTCCTTTTCAGATTAATTGTGGACATTGGGTGAACTATTTGGCTGTCAACTTTTAACATACTAGGCTACAGGGTTGGATTCCAGGTCAAAAACAGCTGTGCTGCTGACGTAATATTAGTAATAGAATGCTTGATGAAACGCTCCATGCTGCGTCGACATTTCAGAATGTTGAAGGGTCTAACATTCTGCACTTCCACGCGTTTCAAACAGGCGGCGTAGGGTGCATGTACACAATGATAAAAAATAATGGACATGAAAACAAGTGATCATTCAAAATTAACTCCACTAACCACAGTAAAGCAAAATATTAACAATGAAAGTTATTCTAAATAGCATAATAGGGCACCTTTAAACTACCTCCACACAGTATTAAACTCCCTCATGACACACAGTATTAAACTACCTCATGACACACAGTATTAAACTACCTCCACACAGTATTAAACTCCCTCCACACAGTATTAAACTACCTCCACACAGTATTAAACTACCTCCACACAGTATTAAACTCCCTCCACACAGTATTAAACTCCCTCATGATACACAGTATTAAACTACCCTCATGACACAACAGTATTAAAAAAAACTACCTCCACACAGTTATAAAATACCTCATGACACACAGTATTAAACTTCCTCCACACAGTATTAAACTACCTCCACACAGTATTA
>NW_026945570.1:0-55977 GCF_034702125.1 Engraulis encrasicolus | reverse complement strand
ATCGACTTGTATGGACCCACACACCACGGCCAAAGCGTTCAAAAGGGTTTTAATGCACGCTAGGAGCTTTAAAACAGGTCAAATACCTGCCCGACGGGCCAGGGTTTAACCGAAAACAGCGCAATTGAACAACTTTGCGCAGCACGCATGAAAATTTCTCGCGGTTTCCCCTTTCATCCTTTTCCCTGGGTCCACCCAAGATGGGATATGAATCCAAACTGGACGGAATTGCCCTTTAAATAACAATGCGGAACACAGCAATATTAATGAAATTACGTTGAGAGGATATCTTTAATAAAACATGTTTCCTTTCAATGTGGCACACTACATATGCCAAGATGTCCTACGTGTTCTTCTCCTGCAGAGGTTCCCCCTCCACAGAATGTCAAGGTGGACGTGGACCTAAAGTCAGGCACAGCCAGTGTGTCATGGACCGAACCAGCTGGAGTGGACCAAGTGACCTACCTGCTGCAGATCATCAAAGACCAGAAAGAAATACGCACCGTCCACAGAAACTCCTTCAATTGTACCGTCACTGGCCTGGAAGTAGATGCAGACTGCACCATCAACATCACCACTGTACTCAGCAATGGCAGTCAAAGTCAACCAGCCTCCACAACCTTCAGAGTAGAAGGCATGTGAGAGCTAATTTTGTTTTGATGAACATTTTGAACTTTTACACCATCAATATCACCACTGTAGTCAGCTACACATGATATAAAAACAGCTCTGAGATGTTTGACAGCGGACAGCCAATTATCCATTTTAAAATATATTTTTTGGGTGCTATTCAGGCCTTTGTTTTGTCGTGATTGGACAACAAGTAGGGAGAGAGAGACAGGGAAGGGTCAACAAAGGATCCGGGCCTGAATGGAACCTGGGTCGCCGGTGTAGCAGTGCAGGACCCTACTGCTTGAGGCAGGGCAGCAGTAACACGGCAGCAGTCACACAGTGCAGGACCCTACTGCTTGAACCAGGGCAGCAGTAACACGGCAGTAGTCTCAAGGTGTATTGACATGTCATAAATGAAACGAGGGAGATATAACTTTGGAAATAGAGTTGAATACTATTTTGTCGTGGTGTGAATTGGCACTGCCCTTACGATTTGATTCAATTACGATTCGGGAGGTTGCGATGCGATGCGATGCGATTCGATTCGATTCAATTCAATTCAATTCTATGATGCATTGCAATGCATTACATATCTACTGAAAGCAAAGCAAATGTTTCATCAGTCATGATGAGGCAATACAAGTAGAGTTAGATACTGGGCAGCATTTTATTGGCTGTTTTCTGTATCAGTCTATCAGTTTTCAATGCATTGAAGTGTTTTTATTTAATTTCATATTCATTTGCTCCTGAAATATCCATGGAAGTAATTGAAACTTTAAAAACTTGCTGCATCGATTCTGGAACTTGCCGCATTGAATTGAATCGCCCATGTCCCGCATTGCATTGCATTGCCGAATCACTTAATGTTGACACCACTACTATTTTGTGTGCTGAGTGGTGTGAGGCCAACATGGTGTAATCACTGGCCCTTTTGTCATATCCTCAGGTTCTGCAGATGTTCCTCCTCCTGGGCCGGTCCAATTAGTGTCAGTGGGTCCAGACTCAGTGTCATTACGCTGGTCACCTCCAGAGGGCACTCCTGATCAACGCACCTTCATGGTCACCTGGACAGAAGGTTATATGCGTTACATCTTTCCAGTGACTGGTGTGACTTTAGATAGGTACGGGTTGACTCCAGGAGAAAAGTACCACTTCACTGTGGCCACCCTCAGCCAAGATGGTCGCCAGAGCACACCTGTGAAGCTGGATGTTTACACAGGTGAGACCTGGGGTCTTTACGTCACACATAGCAAAGTAACTTAAATGTTTTCAAGCAAATGCCCGAGGTATCCCAAAACCTTACAATGGAACCTAAAGGCAGTTGCCTTAGTATGCTATAAACAAATGCCTAAAAGTTGAGCTATGCACACTTGAGTCTAATTTCTAATGTATTAGCGTATCAAAGCTGAATTGTTAGACATGTTGCTATGGTTCCTTCTGTTTACATGTTCTCCTACAGTGGTACCCCGTCCTCAGGATCTCCAGGTGACAGTGAACCTGAAGTCACTTACAGCCAGTGTGACATGGACAAAACAAGCTGGAGTGGACCAGGAGACTTACCTGCTGGAGATCATCAATAACCAAGGATATAAACACACCATCCAGACACCCTCATGCCATTACGATATCACTGACCTGACAATGTTAGTGAATTACACCATCAGTGTCACCACTGTGCACAACAACGGCCGTCACAGTAAACCTGCCATTCACATCTTCAGACCAGGTGTGTGAGACCATTCATTCATTCATTCATTCATTCATTCATTCATTCATTCAGGATCCCATTTAGGTACTGTATCTCTTCCAGGGAGTACTGATGTGGCTTCAATGTTTACGTATTAGACAAGGACCAACAAAAACTACACTAAAATACACAACAATCAATTATCAGATACAGAGCAACAGAGACCAATGAGGCATTATTATCAATAAAAAGCCATCTCATCTACGTTTTTCCTGATCCAGCTTTATACATGAATCACACACATGTTTACGCTTCATTATGTCTGTTGTTGTCCTTTATAAGTGCAAAACATTGTTGTGTTTCAGGTCCACCCCTGAGGATCGTCCTGATTGGGAAGAGTGGAGCGGGGAAGAGCCAATCGGGAAACAGCATTCTGGGAGATGTCCATATTTCCAGAGCCTCAGAGTGTAAAGCACTATCAACCGAACATCCACGTGAAATTAAGGTGATAGATACTCCTGCTATATTTCACTCATCCAGACATGAAACTATAATTACGAAGGATATCCAGGACTGCATTGTGTTGTCCAGACCAGGTCCACATGCCTTCCTGCTGGTCATACAGATAGGTCACTTCACCAAGGAGGAGCAGAATGCAGTCAGGGCCCTCCAGGAGATCTTTGGGGAGAAGGTGAAAGACCACATCATCGTCCTCTTCACACATGGAGATCAGCTGGATGGTCAGACCATTGAAGAGTATGTGTCCAGTGGCTCTGAGGGACTACAGAAACTGATCAGAGGCTGTGGAGGGAGATTCCATGTCTTTGACAACAAGGAGAGAGAGGGTAGTCCTCAGGTAGCAAAGTTGCTGAAGAAAATAGATGAGATGGTGGCAGCTAACGGAGGAGAGCACTATTCTGATGAGATGTATGAGGAGACAACCAGAGTCATGGAGGAAACACACCTTGAGTGGAATTCCGATCCAAGGGAGATAGATCGACAGCTGTCCTTCCTCCCTCTCCTGAAAACCAGGGTAGATCAGCTTCACAAAACTCTCAGTCAGTAATCTTGAATGTTGAACTGAATGTCGAATCACCTACAGTTAGATATTTTATACATTCTACTGTTACACCCAACTGATATTGCAACAGTAGCCTACTCAGGTAGTTGAGTTGGTGAAGACAATAGATGAGATGGTAGTAGCTAACAGTAGACAGCATTTTACTAATGACGTATGAAGAAACAACCATAGTCATGCAGGAAAGAGGCCTTGGGAGGTACTCATATTCAACCGAGATAGCTCAGCACGTGTCCTTCCTCCCTCTCCTCCAAAGGAAGGTAGCTCAGTTTCACAAAACTCTCAGTCAGTAACCTTGAATGTCGAATTGTGTATGATCACCTGTGAGACAGTTTGTAATTTCTTAATTTCTCATTAGACTATTTTTTTCTTTTTGCTATTACACCCAAAAGAATGTAAGTTTTCTCTTTTGCCAACATGCAATGTACTTTGCTACTATGAGTTATCATAGACCACCAGGGGCTTGAATTGCTCCTCGCCAATTGGTTGTTTGACGAGCCTGTGAGTTACAGGTGCATAAGTGACCAACCACCAGAAAAACCCGCGTCGTTTTTCTCGCCTATCCCTGACGGAAATTACAGATGGGCCCATTGCGCGCAATACAATTTCACTTATAAGTGCAACACTTATACCCATCCACACACCGGGAAAGTGCTGAAAATAAAAGGAGTCATAACATGTAATAGTAAGAACGTGATTTACATGATCAAGTGCCCGTGCGGCCTCGCTTACATAGGCAAAACCACACGTTGCATCAAGACACGCATTGCGGAGCACAGAAGCAGCATACGCCTTAATGACCAAAAAAATCCAGTGGCTGTGCATTTCAACACTTTCAGACATCAGGGTATATACAGCAATCTTGTTAAATCTTTTTATTTCAAAGGACACTCAAAACACATTTTGTCTCTTTTGTTTGTACAGTCTCCAAGTCCTTTACAATTATTCCCCCCCACCCCCCCCAACCCCCCCACCCCCACCAGGGATAGTCACATAACAAATCAGAAACACTGTTAACAATAATTACAAAAAAAAAAAAAAAAAATAGACAAAGAGATTAAGTAAAACAGAACATACAACCGTACATCCATACCTACACACACACACACTCACTCGCGCACACACCCACATCCACACGCACATTCACACACACCCCTACACACAAGCACACAACCATTGAAAACATAAAAAAGTTGGGCTCAGTTTTAAGGAAAACAGAAAAAAAAGAGAAAGAAATGTGGAGGGCATTGCTTTCAATCTCAATATGTACATATAATTAATAACCAACATAATATTTGTTATTATAATTATAATTATTATTATTATTTATTTATTTTAATGTGGAATACCTGTCAAGGCTTAGAATCTACCTGTTCAAATTGGTCAAACCAGAAATTATAGGACACCAGAGCTCATCAAATAGATGGCCTTTGTTATGTTTCACCAAGGTCATTTTCTCTAAAGGCAAGAAAGAAGATATTTGGTCCACAAAAGTCTTAAAAGATGGGGGTAGTGCATTCTTCCAAAATAAAAGTATACATTTCTTAGCAAAATAAGTAATCAAAATGAATATTCTTCTTTTAGACTGGTCTAGGACTAAGGCCTTTGTATCATTAAGTAAATATAGACTACTGGTAGGTTCGAACTGTCTATCTAAGACTACTTCAATAAATGAATGGATTGAGCCCCAGAAGTTTTTTAACAGGCTACAATCCCAAAACATATGTGTGAACGTCCCTTCGGTCTCATTACATCTTTGACACTTCGCTGAGATGTCTTTTGATATTTTGTGCATTTTTGAAGGTGTTAAGTAGGTTTTGTAGATAAATTTGAAGTTTGCTTCTTTAATTTTATTACTGGTAAAGGGGAAATGATTATTGCAAATATTTAACCATGCATTATCATCAAATATTTTCCCTATATCATTCTCCCATATCTTTCTCAACCCCACAAATGATGATGGGCCTTCTTTTGTCATAAGGTTGTAAAATATACAAAAATATACAGCAATCTTGAAGTCAAAATTACTACCATTTAATACCCTTTTTCACTACCTTAAGATTTTTTTTACAACCATCACAACATTCCGATTCCAGTATTAACAAGACATCTTTTGTAATTTCTACCTTCTAAACATTACATTACACTTTCGTGTTTTGCAAAAAGACGCCCGAAAGGGAGCAGTGCGATTCCAGAGTGCTGTTTAAAAGTCTGCTATGAACTAGGTCAGGTGGCTACTGTTGCGCGAATCACTGGTGTTTTGAAAAACTGTGATAAACAGTGAATAAACAAAGATTTTTAAAATCAAAATGGTGCAACTAAAAAAAATAATACCTCGTTTTTCAAAAATTAATACTTTTAATGCCATTAAATGTTGACTTTTTAATTGATCACCTTTTAATACTTTTTAAAACCCAGCATACACTCTGGACATAATCTGTCAACATTAAAATACATTGGCATTGAGCAGGTCTCCACCCCCCGACGCGGAGGAGACATTGATAATATTCTATTGAGAAGGGAAGCATACTATATTTACATGCTAAATACTTTGTCCCCCAAAGGTCTCAACATGGAATTTGACTTGAAGCCCTTACTATGATTAGGCTATGATATATTGATGCACGTAATGTGTCTTCTGCACACAAAAAAATCCTTATTTATGATTGTGCAGACTATTGTGACTGATTGTCTTTACAGTGTGTTTTTTATCTTTTTAATCTGTTTTGTTTTTCAGTTTTTTTGTTTTCTTCTGACCACCGGTTGTGATCACTGGTCTTGAATTTGTATGCCAGCGCGCCAAGGCGCATGCTATGCCACTTGTCACCTTAGGGTGCGCTCACCTTTCTGCCAGGTAGCCTACCTGTAGGTCATGTGATATAAGTCAACTAAGACCATTGTTCTCATTGCCTGAGGAAGATCCCTCTGTTGAATCGAAACGTCGCCATAGGCCTATGTTTAAATGAAATAAAGTATTTTTGGAGTTAATACACAGTGTGCAGACCGCTTCATCACACAGGTGCTTAGATGCCCACCACATCAGCTGCCTGAAGATTAGGGTCTTTTAGTTCTGTATTTTAGTTAGTGGGGAAGATTTGTTTTCATCTTTTGCCTGCATGTGAGTGTACCTGTCCTATCAAAGTTTTTAATATGAAGCTGTCACAGTCTATTACACATTAAAATGCCTCATATCCAATAATCTATCTGTGTTCCAGTGTGTTATTGTCATTATTCATATTATGGTACTGCATATCACTGGTGATAGATTAGATTAGATTACATTATATCCTCTATGTCATTGCTTAACCCTATCCAGACTAGGCTTTTTTGGCATTCCTGGGACCGGGGGGGGGGGGGGGGGGGGGGGGGGGGGGGGGGGCTCTTTTGACCCCCCCTCATAACTTAGGAACCGAATGGCGTATGACCACCAAACTTGGAGGGGATGATCTTCAGACAAATATGAATGACATCAGTTTGGTGTCATTATTGGACATTATGACGTCATTTCCTAATTTTTTTTGGCCAAAATTTCACCTTAATGTATTTTCCATCTAACTTGGGTAATGCACATCAATTTTGGTTATTATGTGCATCAGACCACTTCAAATGTTCAAAAGGGTGTCTGATGCTAATGAAAATGTAAAAAAATGTGAAAAGTGATGATGATGAGACTTAGATCAGTGATTTTTGGTCAGGTGTACCCGTCAGAAAACCGTTGCCATGGCAACAGCAAAAATGATAGACCTAATCTTTTGGTATCACATTGTAGCCAACTTCATTCTAGGAAAAGTCAGAAAGTTTCGTAGTCATAGCTTAAGTCATTCAAGAGTTGTACAACATCAAAGTTGGTGCGGGCTTAACAGATTGTAAGGATACATTACAGTACATATGAAGCTGCCAGACTTTATTACACATTAAAAGGCTTCATATCCTATATGCTATATGTGTTACAGTGTGTTATTGTTATTATTGAAGGCCTCATATCCCACAGTATGTCTTGTGTGTGATTCATATATTCAGTCTGGTTATATTGTTGCTACATATGAAGCTGTCATAGTCTATTACTCATTAAAAGGCCTCATATCCTATATGGATGAATTCAGTATATCAAATCCTGTATGCTATTTAGGTCTCTGTTCCAGTATTTCTGTTATTGTCTATAATGAATTCAGACTGATTTTCTCAGATTCAGTTGAGCATATAGTGGAGTTCACAGCAAATTGAAAGGCCTGATACTGTATAACCTGTTCACATATTCAGTCTGATTTCACCAGATTCAGCATGTAGTGGAGTTTCTAGCACATTGAAAGGCCTCATACTGTATAACTCTGTTGGTATAAAGTACATAATGATATGTTCACAGCTTCGGCCTGATTCCTCCAGAGGAAGCTTTACATTCAGAGGGGGTCATCTCCCCTCTTCTGTCAACTCTGCAGCAGTAGGAATGACTCTGTCTGTGTGTGTGTGTGTGTGTGTGTGTGTGTGTGTGTGTGTGTGTGTGTGTGTGTGTGTGTGTGTGTGTGTGTGTGTGTGTGTGTGTGTGTGTGTGTGTGTGTGTGTGTGTGTGTAACTATAATGGACAACTGCAATCACCCCTTGCACCCAGTCTTTAAGGGAGAAATTGAGTTAAGAGGGTAAGACTCTATGTGTGTGTGTTTGTGTGTGTATGTGCCTGCCTGCCTGCCTGCGTGTGTGCGTGCGTGTGTGTGGATAAGGAAAGACAGGTCCTGAGAGAGTTTGTTTTGTACAGAGTATCTAGTTGCCAGTGAACCGATGTTTTGTGTGTGTGTGTGTGTGTGTGTGTGTGTGTGTGTGTGTGTGTGTGTGTGTGTGTGTGTGTGTGTGTGTGTGTGGTGGGTGAATGAGAGTGTATGTTGCAGTATCTGTAATTTTCCACTAGGGGTCATTAGTACACCACAGAATTTAGAGTCCACAGGGCAACCGTACATTGCTCTGAAAAGACAGTGAAGTAATAGGCCTATATCTATATTATTATTATATAGAAATACAGAGTCAAAGTACAAGTAGGCCTACTCATATAGATATAATTACAATGCTAGTAATAGGCTATAGCCAATTACAAAGTTGAAACTATGTCATGTCATGCCGTGTTGTAATTACATTTGTAAGCCTGCTCTATTTCTACTTTATACAACTAGGCCTAGAAACATGAAATATTTCATACATTTGAGAAATCCACAGCATTTTCTTTCTCTTAAAATATTGAATGAACCGACACACGCCAAGGGTTAAATATCTAATAAAAACACACACAAAGAATAAAGCCAGGCAGCCTAGAAATCACATAACATGATAACCTTTTCTTAGGCCCAGTGCTTAATTTAAGGGGGAGCTAGCTCCAGAACCTCAGACGAGAGCTCCGGAACCTTGGATGGAACCTTAGGGAAAGATATCACAGACCCCCCCCCCCCCTCGGGGGGGAGCCCTACATCCTCTGCGCTCCGGGACCTCCCGCTTGACAAATTAAGCACTGGTTAGGCCTATATGAGGTAGGCCTATAAATAATCAAAGGGAAGGGCCATTCAAATGGCGGCCCTAGGGCCAGATGCAGCCCTTGGAGGGCAAGATTCTAGCCCCCCACGAGGTCAGAACAAAATGAAATCAAATAGGCCTAGCCTACGTTTGCAATCAGTGTCCGTTAAGACTTCAGGTTAGGCATATTTCTCCTATGCACACGAGAGTGATATTTGAAACAGTCATGATAGACCATCATAAGGCTACTAAATAGAGACGCAAATATCTGTTCTGCTTGTAAAGTTATCTGCTTGTTTCGCAGCCTCACCTTGGACATCGTGCTGCATGTGGCTGGCAGTTGGCAATCCTAAATACATAGGCCATGTTCTGCCCCTTTACTGGGAGGAATTTGGAAAATTGGCCCTCAGTGACATGTAACTGAATACCCCTGTTATAGGGCCTAGGCCTGGGCTATGACATCCTGCCAAACTAATGACTCAAAAGATTCCTTATGGCCTAGGGTGGGTTCGAAGCTAGTGGGGGGGGCCATGGCAGGTTAGCGGTTAAAGAAAAAAATAAATAATTGAATAAATTGAAGAACGTAGTGCACCAAAACAAACAAAAAAGATAAGCATATCTTTTACACATACTACAATCTGTGTTATTATTTTATTTAGGCCTATCCTAGTGGGGAACTTGCAGACCTGTACATCAGACTAGTGTTAGGACTAATGTCTAATGTCTAACGTCTGGGTGGCTCCGCCCCCTTGTGCCTGTGTCTCATCCTGCAGATTGGAGATGGCTGGAGCTGGTTTTCTTTGATGGAGGCTACTATAAGTGACTGGCTTTCAGCATCTCACTCTCTCTCTCATGGCTGACGCTGTGCTTGGTCCCCGATCTCGCTGAGAGCCTGTTTTGTTTGGTTATCCCACTAGGCCTACATTTTTGCACACATGCATTACACTATTATTTTTCACTACTGACCTTTAGCCTTTCTAAAAATAAATACTTCATGTTGAAATGACGTTGCGGTGTGGACTCCCCATTTATGTTTTGGCTACCTTGAGCCAGGTGGTTCTTAACATATGGGGGCTCGTACCGTGGCTGGGGATGGAGTTAAACTCTTCCTCCAGTATGTTTTTCTAATTTGGATACACGTCTTAATGGTGTATCCAAATCACCTGTTGGTGAGCGCTATTGCTTGCGTAACGGTGAGGAAGTGGGGAAGCCCCCGCAGCGTCTTTTTCTATTGGGTTCGTTGTTAGTGACGTAGGCTGGGATTCCTTTGTTGGGATTAATTGGGAAATGTGTACTATGCACATCTGGTAGGCCTGGGTACTGTTGGGGGTTCCGGTTACTATGAGGAGAAATATTAGCGAAGGGACCTGAGGAGCAACGTGCACACCCTGCCGTAGGTGAGACCGCTTAAAACTTTTTTGTTTTTCATGTGTGGTATGTCGAACGGGGGGGGGCCCTTTGGGCTCAACCGCGGGGGCATATGAAGACGCAGGTTGTGGTAATAGTATGTTCTGTTTAGATGCAGGGCGCTCCAAAAATTCTAAAGCTGTAGTCCCTCGTTAGTGTCTGGAACCCACTTCAGCATTAGGTCTTCAGATGTGTGTTTGTGCGTAGCCTAGTCATTGTGATTTGTGTTGCATCGTGTTTTGCCGTTGTAGGCCTATTTGGAATAGTGCGTTGGGATTTGTGGGCGAGTAGGCCTAGTGAGTATGGACCCCATAGACTCGTTCGTTGAAAACCCCTCTCGGGAGGGATTAAATGCACTCAAGAAAGGCCAGCTGGTTAAAGTCGCTGAGCATCTTAAGATTCAATCAAAAATTGTGAAGGGCAGTAGAAAGGATGAGATGCTCAGAGTCGTTGAAGCGGAGCTGATTAGAAAAGGGGTATTTTCCGAGAAACCGGTGTCTGCTCCTTCACCAAGTGGCGCGGCAGCAGAATCTCTCCTCCTGACTGCATCATCGTTGACCTTCGAACAACAGCTGAAGTTAATCGAGATGCAGTTAGAGAGGGATAGACATTTGGAGCGTGAACGTGAGAAAGATCGGATTGAACGTGAGAAGGAAAGGGAGCTGGAATATAAAAAATTACAGATGGAGCAAGAACGGTTAAGAATAAATTTGGAACAGGGCCGTAAACCGTTTGAATTAAACCTGTCAAATATGATCAAGTTGCTACCAAAATTTAATGAACAAGATCCAGACACGTTCTTTTCGTTATTCGAAATTTTGGCAGTGGATAATAAGTGGTCCGATTCTGAACGTATCCTGCTTTTGCAAAGCGCCATCTCCGGTAAGGCACAGGAGGCATTTATTGCTTTGACTGACACGCAACGCAAAGAGTATGCTAAAGTAAAAGAGGCGATTCTGGAGGCTTATGCGTTAATATCAGAAGCTTACAGGGTAAAGTTTCGGTCTTGGCGGAGGAATGATAATCAAACACACCTGGAGGCGGTACGTGAATTAAACACACTTTTTACTCGCTGGCGTCTGTCTGAAAAAGTTGAGACATTTGACAAATTGTGTGATTTAGTACTTTTGGAGCAATTCAAGAACATTGTTCCTGCGCGTGTCGCAACTTACATCGACGAGCAAAACGTTAAGACTGCCAATGAGGCTGCCGTTTTAGCTGATAAGTATGCCTTAGCTCACAAACAGCGCGATGGGCCGCGTCAGGATACCCGTCTCCAACGCTTTACTGAACCTGAACCTTTAGATAGGAGGCCTGATGCGCAGGATGTTTGCTGGTATTGTGGAGAGAAAGGCCACTGGAAGAAAAATTGTCCTGTCTTGCGTTTAAAAAATGGTGATGTGCATGATCAGCAGGAGGTCAAGGCCATGGCTTGTGTAGTACAGGTGACTCCAGCCCAAGTGTCTCTGAAACAAACTGCCACTCGTAGTGCGGCTGACTCTGTGACTGAGGTATTGAGTGAGCGCACTGACACAGACAAGGAAGTCCTAGGTTCGGGCAGTGGGCCCATTTCAGATGGCTCTTGTTATGATCCCTTCATCACAACTGGCTATGTTTCTTTGGTTGGTAATGGACACAAGGTGCCAGTAAAAATTTTGCGTGACACCGGTGCATCTGAATCCTTTGTTCTGAAGTCAGTCCTGCCCTTCTCAGAGTATTCAGATATCGGAACGTGCGTTAAAGTTTGTGGTTTTGAGATGCGTACAATTTCAGTTCCCTTGCATAGAGTGTCATTGGAGTCCGAGCTGTTTAAAGGGGAGGTGGCTTTGGCAGTGCGTAAGTCATTGCCGGTACGGGGCGTTCAGGTAATTTTGGGGAATAATTTAGCAGGTAGAGCAGTTTGGGCTGAATTGTTCAAAACTCCTGTAGCTAACAGTCAGCGTACATGGCCTTTGAAATCTGTGGTACCACCCACAGGTGCAGTTATCTCTGGTGTGGGTGGGATTGAGGAAGGATCTAAGTCAGTCGGTTTAGTCCAAGATGATCCTTTGAAATTGCCTGCTCCTACTTGTTTTTTTAGAAATGTGGCATGCCAAGTGTCTGATTGTCTCTTAAATGCTCCCCAGTGCTGTGATTCTCCAGGTCCATCTATGGGGGGTGGAGGAGTGCCCGCTCCAGGACCTGGGTTTGGGGTCTGGCCATCTCGACCTCTGGTGGCAGCAGATGTTGTAGATGGACCTTATGGGTGGTACCTGCAGCCAAGATGCCCTTGGTATAATGTGCCCTTTCAACCCATGTTCTCAGTTGTTCCTGTGCAGTATGTGTTTGATCCTGGACTAACTGATTATTTTAATTCAGATTGGTATTCAGGATCACTTTACCCCATGAGACAGGCCTGGTAAAAAAAAAAAGAAGAAAAAAAAAGAAAGGAAAATTGATTGCAGACGTATTGTCCCGCTTTTGGGAGTGAAATTAACCATGTTGGCCCTGCTGGCTGTTTTTCTTTGTCTGTCTCTCCTGTCTCCTGTTTTTTAAGGGTTTAAGGCTGCTGTGGAGTAGGACGTGGGATTGGGAAGACTCGGGTCTCAATTGACACCTGGTGGTGGTTGGTGCTATTTAATGTAGCCTACATTATTCACTGTGGAGTTATACCACCTTTGTGGGGTTATAGTTAAAGCAAAAATTAAGTTTTCTAGGGTAGAGTCCCAACTGGGTGGGCCTCTGTCTTAAGGGGGGGGGAATGTTAGGACTAATGTCTAATGTCTAACGTCTGGGTGGCTCCGCCCCCTTGTGCCTGTGTCTCATCCTGCAGATTGGAGATGGCTGGAGCTGGTTTTCTTTGATGGAGGCTACTATAAGTGACTGGCTTTCAGCATCTCACTCTCTCTCTCATGGCTGACGCTGTGCTTGGTCCCCGATCTCGCTGAGAGCCTGTTTTGTTTGGTTATCCCACTAGGCCTACATTTTTGCACACATGCATTACACTATTATTTTTCATTACTGACCTTTAGCCTTTCTAAAAATAAATACTTTATGTTGAAATGACGTTGCGGTGTGGACTCCCCATTTATGTTTTGGCTACCTTGAGCCAGGTGGTTCTTAACACATGTAAGAAAATATATGTACCAATACAACGTCCACAATTGCAAATAAAGTTTCAGGAAACAGACGGTCCTTTATATGTTGCAGTCAAACCAGGATGCCGACGTCATCGTGTTCAAGTTCGAACAGGAACTGTAGCCTACAAAATCGAAAGTATTAACGACAGCCTTTGCGGATCTACCTTGTGCCGTTTGAAAAGAAGAATCAAGTCTTTTTGCAGTACACACATCTGAATCGAGCATATTTGGTAAGTAGACCTGTGTCTGTGAGATATCTCATGTTACTTCAGAGAATGTCTGATTAACCGATGTTACTGCTTTTTAGTTAGGCTACGGCAGAGAGTAGACACTTAAAGATACTTAAAGAATCTCTGGCTACGGCGTGTGAGAGATCCCTTTCCTCCAATTTGCGCAGGTGTTCTCGACGCGCGTTTGAAAAGTAAACATCGTCCTATTATTGGCTATAAGTCTTGGCAGACCTGCTTATGGCCTATATGTGTTGTTTCTTTTGGAACAAATGCGATATAACATCGCCGATTTTGCAGGTTTAGTAGCCCAAGTGCCGCGGTGTAGCCTATACTTTGAACTATATGCGCATGCATCGGTCCTTGCGTCAGTCATTTCAAATAGCCAACAAACTTGTCAAACAATAGTCTATCGTACTTGGATCTAAATCTGCCGATTAGGCCTATTGCAACGAACAATAAATGTGATCAATATACACAGATGTGTTTTTTTTTCATAGAGAGGTCATGGAGGGGAAAAACATTAAAAAAGGATGACAATTTCTGTTGGTTTTCGCAACAATCAGATAGGCCTAATTAGAATGGTTTGGCTTAGCTATGCTACATTTCAAATAGCCTATACCTGTCGTCTTTAAAATCCAACTGTAGGCCTAAATCAGAGCACATAACTATTGTTTTGGGCACTAGGCTATAGCTTGTAAGGCACGGGTAATTTCATGAACATCTCGAGGATCTGTTTGGAGGGTGACAGAGTGCGCGTCTTATGTGACCTTGCCTCCTCCACTTGCTTCTCGTCATGATGACATCACTGACAACAGCATTATATTTCAATATCTTGCAAAAGCTCAATTGTAGAGTCTTTTTTCTCATTTGCAATTGGGATGGTGAATGAAAAACAGTCCCTCAAAAGTTGCTGTAGCTAGGCTGATAGCTGGGAAACTTTATCGTTTTCTCCACGGAGGAGGTGGGACGAGGAGACAAGCGCAAGTGGAGGAGGCAAGGTCGCACTCAGAGACTAGACCTGGCTACTCACGCGATGATGGAATATCGGCCATATTTTGTTGAGTCATCTCAACTCTTTTTTGTTTCTCATGGACAACTGGAGGCCTAAATCATGCTGGATCTCAAATGGCTCACTTGTGCACTTCGGGCACTATGTTTTAGGGTGTAGCCTAACTAATAGTTCTACACCTGCACTGAAACATGAACACTGAAGTGCACAAGTGCACCATTTGAGATCCAGCAACAGTCTACTTTGGTCATTACTGATGAATTTGATTATTAGTTTTGAAAGCAAAATGTAGCTCTAGGCTATAATAGCCTACGTGGGTATTATGTTGAAGTCAAATGTGGGGAACATACCACTCCTCTGTGTGTGTGTGTGTGTGTGTGTGTGTGTGTGTGTGTGTGTGTGTGTGTGTGTGTGTGTGTGTGTGTGTGTGTGTGTGTGTGTGCGCGCGCGCGCGTGCGTGCGCTCATTTTCATTTTTTTATGAGAAGTGTTTCCCACGACACTCATTCGGGTTGCTCTGGAAAAAATTCAGGGTTCTCTGACATCATGTTGAAGTCAAATGTGGGGAACACATGCCCGTGTGTGTGTGTGTGTGTGTGTGTGTGTGTGTGTGTGTGTGTGTGTGTGTGTGTGTGTGTGTGTGTGTGTGTGTGTGTGTGTGTGTGTGTGTGTGTGTGTGTGTGTGCCGTGCACTCGTTTTCATTTTCTTATGAGAAGTGTTTCCCAAGACACTCATTCGGGTTGCCCTGGGAAAAAATCAGGGTTCTCTGACATCATGTTGAAGTCAAATGTGGGGAACACATGCCCACATGTGTGTGTGTGTGTGTGTGTGTGTGTGTGTGTGTGTGTGTGTGTGTGTGTGTGTGTGTGTGTGTGTGTGTGTGATATTGAATGTTGGACAGTGTATCACTACAGCACTTTAATCAAGTGGACTTGGAACAATAAGTACATTTACTCAATCATTTCATCAGAGCATTTAGAACTAATTTTGTCACCAGAGCTGGACTGGACTGGCTTGTCCTGTCTTGTGATTTTATTTTTTATTTCATTTCATTTTATTGTATCTATCCTTTTTGTAAAGCACATTGAATTGCAGTCATGTGTAAGCGGTTAGAGTGTCAGCCCAAAGGTTGCCGGTTCGACTCTCGACCCGCCAGGTTGGTGGGGGGAGTAATTAACCAGTGCTCTCCCCCATCCTCCTCCATGACTGAGGTACCCTGAACATGGTACCGTCCCACCGCACTGCTCCCTTGGGGCACCATTGAGGGCTGCCCCCTTGCACGGGTGAAGCATACTGTATATACAATGCGTTGTGTGCAGTGTGCAGTGAACACTTGTGTGCTGTGGAGTGCTGTGTCACAATGACAATGAGAGTTGGAGTTTCCCAATGGGCTCTCACACATGTGTGAAATGCGCCATACCAATAAAATAGCCTTGCCTTGCCTTGGGACCGAAGGACAGCTTGGATTTATTTTGTCGTAGACCAGCCCCACACAGCCCCTATTTTACTGCCGTATCATGATTGGCTCAGTCCATTGTTTATGTTAAAGATGGACCAATGGGCTCCCCCATCTAAATGGTGGGCCAGTCTCTAAGGGAAAACTTGGAATGTCTTCATTTAGGATAGCCGATGTGGCATGTAAGTTGATGAGACATTCGGTTTGTTTTCACCCATAAAGGGGCGTAATGCACATTTACGACCAAAGTACGTGGATGGCCGTTCATGCCTACCCCCAGTCTGAATGTAACCAGATCTACATGTCCCAATACCACCAGTCTGAATGTAACCAAATCTACATGTCCCAATACCCCCAGTCTGAAGCATAGTTTTTAAACATTTTTTATTTATCGCTTAGTGCCATGGAGAAGAGACCAGGATCTCCTACAGAGAGCTGTGTGTCCATGAGGAGTGACAGGTCAAAGGGGAAGCCACCTGACTTCAAAGAGGCAGACCCTCCCCCTGACATGAGGTATGTCATCTCGGCTCGTTCTTGATGGTGAAAATCTGTGTAGCGCACGTGTGCCCTGGAAATTCATAAAGCATGCTGGGTAGTAATCATGTCAACAATGCTGTTTATGGGAGTTACTTCTGCTCCACATTCATGACACGTAGTTTATTATTAGCCTTTATAGTAATAATAAAAAATATTATCCACTAATATAATGATGTGTTATATACTGTATAAGCTCTATTATATTGTGTTGAATTGGTGTCTGAACTTTGAACTTTGTCATCACATATCATTGTTGGACCCTGTCCTTGATGTTAGCGAAAATCTACCAGTCTGCTTAAAATATTGACCACTATGCTATAACAGTAGTCACCAAAATGGTCCACTTTCCTAACCATAAGACCACGGCTTAGACCACATAGCCTCGGTTGCCCGGTCATGCCGCTTCTGTCTGTACAATATAAAACAGATCAGACCGTACCTGACCCAATATGCCACTCAGTTTCTGGTACAGGCCTTGGTCATCTCTCACCGTGACTACTGTAACTCCCTCTTGATTGGTCTTCCAGCCTCTGCAATAAGACCCTTACTAATGGTCCAGAACGCGACGGCGCGTCTGGTGTTCAACCAACCCGAAAGGGTGCATGTCACGCCACTTTTTGTCAACCTGCATTGGCTACCAGTGTCTGCCCGAATCCAACACAAAGCTCTGATCCTTGCCTACAAAATTAAAGCAGGTTCTGCTCCGGCTTACCTAAAGGATATGCTCAAGCAATATGTTCCTACCAGGGCGTTGCGTTCCTCCAATACCAACCGTTTAGCCTTGCCCTCTACTCACACAAGGCAACCCCAGTCATTGTTTCTCAATGGTGGAATAAGCTTCCAGTTGCTACAAGAGTAGGGTCATCCCTCTCAACCTTCAAGAAGGTAGTGAAGACTCATATCTTTGAGAAAGCTTCCCTGCTTAGCATTGTAACATAACTAATTCTACTCACCTTGTAGCCTTTAGTGTTTTTAGTCTCTTTCCTTAGTTTAGTCTCTGAGGTCTTTTCTTAAGCCACTGCTATTAACATCTCTTATGTACCTAACATCTTTTATGTACCTAATTTGCTTTTAACATCCTTTTAAATCCTTTTTTTTCTTTATCACTGTGTTGGACATTGTTGCCAGTGTTGCAACTGTACACTGCGCCTAGATATCTTGCTTATTATCCAGTATGCCTGGTTACCATCCTATCATTTAATGTTGCTTCTATTACCTTGTGTTTGACAATGTTGTCAGTGTTGCAACTGTACACTGCACCTTGAGGTCTTTGTTTACTTTTTGCTACTTTTTAATGCATTGTCCTCTTCTTTACTCTTTGTAGGACAATGCTATCAGTGTTGCAACTGTACTCTGTGACTTACCCTGTTCTTGTTTAAATTGCTCCTTGTAAGTCACTTTGAAACAGAGGCGCCTGCTAAGTACTAATGTAATGTAATGTAAAAGGCTGCCCCAACACAGTTCATGTCTTTTGAGTCTTTTCAGCTATAACTGGGTGGGCCCATCTGCACAAAGAGGCTACAGTGCTGAGGACAAAATCAAGGCCAACCAAGTGTAACCAAGTGGACCTTAGATGTTACTTAACCCAGAAATGAATGATCATTTTTTATGCATATAAATGCACAAGATGTAATTGCACGACTACGCCACTGGGGGAAATTTGCCACCCAGATTATGAACTCAAACCAGAAACAAAGGCACAACAGGTTCGGATAAATGGGACAGAGATGTGGAGTTCTTGTTGCAAAAATAAAAGATATTTTCTTTTTTGACAGAGTAAAAATAACAAACAAACAAAACACAAAGTTCCCCTTCACCGCCTAAATTTAAGCACGTTAGGTGCCGATAGAAGAGAGAGGGAGATCAGAGTGGGGGTGGCTGCCACGCCTACAAACGCAGGCACCCAAGACAGGTCAGCCGTGTCTAGAAGATGCCTATGGATAAACACTCGTAAAGGCGCATAGGCATTCCACTTGAAGTAAGTGATTCAATCAGTGTGTCTACAGCCTACAAGCAAGTGATCAAGTCAACATCGAATTTTCACATCACGCAGGCGAGCCCCTTTAAGGGCGAGCACTGCACTACACTGCAAGGTGCACAAAAAGGAGACACGGAGACCTACCCTGGGAGGGGCTGAACTCATCGTATGCTTGCCTACTATGACTGGGGGCAGCCAAACCCGAGAGAGAGAGAGAGAGAGGAGGGGGGGGGGGCAGTGGAAGGCGGCCAGAGAAAAGTAAACAAACAAAACTACTAAAATAAACGGAAAAGTAAAACTAAGACTTGGCAAAACAGCGGTGGACAGTCTGCCCACGATGTACAGAAAGCCCCGAACCCCCGATGGCTCACTCTGAGGAGTTGGGTTAACATTGAACAAACAATTAGACACTGTCCATTACATGTAGTCTATTTTACATAGCAAGATCCAAACAGAATGTTCACACATACCTCAATGTGAATGGACAGAATGAGAGCCTACAAACAATCCGGGCACCATGGACTTTTCTGGCAAACCTGACAATGAAGTTAAGTTAACATAGTGAATACAACATTCAACCTGCAGTGTTCAGATCGAAACACTGGTTTACATTCTGTTTGTGAACACATACCAGGAGCACAGGAGCAGGGTGAGCTGCATACAAGTCAGACGCCACAGGTCTCTGGCTAGGCCTACTTGGGCACCAGCGACAAGAGGACCGGGAATACATTCCATGAATACCCGAATATCGGGAGAGCTCCTACGAGCTTACCTGTTCCCACCATTTTTATAAAAACAATGGCATAGTAGCCACTTAGTGATTAGCCAGTGAGCTGCTAGCTGAGACCCTGTGACATCACCAGGGTATGGAAGCTGCCATAGGTGTTCGGTTTTTTGTAATTTTTGTCCCCACCGAAGAGGGCGCTAGAAGAGCGAGACTTTGGAAATAACTCGGTGTCCAAATGTTGTTTATTTTTTTCACACTTGTAAACACAGCAGCAGCAGCAGCAGCAGGTTATAAACCTGTAGAAAACACACCAAAATTGTGCTATCCATTAGATGCTATATTATTAGGTTTATATATAAATAATAAATACAAATTTACCATAAAGCTTCAGCAATTCCCCACACATTTCCCCAACAATGACAGTTCACACTGTTACATATGCAAATACTTTTTTTCATGTGACTTTTTGTTGTCTCAAGCAGACTTCAATTGTTTTTTTTAAGCAAATTTACTTCAAGTGGTTAATAGTGGATGTGCCTGACTTGCGTATTTGTTTGTGGACACACCAACATGCCTTTAGTGCCATGGAGAAGAGACCGGGGTCTCCTACACAGAGCTGTGTGTCCATGAGGAGTAACAGGTCAAAGGGTAACCCACCTGACTTCAAGGAGGCTGAATCTCCCCCTGAAACAAGGTTTGTCAAGCACCTCCTTCAAGCAAATGTACTTCTACCATGACAGTATGTGACAATGTTGGTGATTTATGTTTGTTTTGAGCCTACCAGCATACTGTGAGGTTGCCCGTGTTACTTTTGTCCCTCAGTGTCATGGAGAAGAGACCAGGGTCTCCTACACAGAGCTGTGTGTCCATGAGGAGTAACAGGTCAAAGGATGAGCCACCTGACTTCAAAGAGGCAGAACCTCCCCCTGAAACAAGGTTTGTCAAGCACCTCCTTCAAGCAAATGTACTTCTACCATGACAGTCAGTAATTCTACAAGTCTAGTGCTTCAGCCTTGAAGTAACGGACTCGCAAGACGAGGCTCAAAGTCTCACAAGCATCTCAAACGATTATGAATTGAACCTGCTTGGAAGCGTGGAAGTGAACATCATAGCAGTTCCGTTTTGGCCTCTAAATGCTTGTTTGCAACTGAGTTTAAACTGTTAACACGAGCAGTGGGCTGTATTTATCTTGTGGGGATATTTGAAAAGCACCACAAAACTACGAGAATGTTGATATCAATTCATCACAGTTCTAGTGTTGTCACGATAACAATATTTTGGTCCCGGTATCGGTATCAACTCGTATTTCGGTACTTTTTGGTACTACATTTTTTATTTTTTAGATAATTAAAAAAAAAAAAAAAAAAACAATTGCAGCATTTCTATGTCCTGTAATGCAATATTTTTCCAGCTCCTGTTACTCATGCCAATCTCAATATAACACTGTCATAATAGTCTACTCTGTACTGAAACAGCAGCATTTTTTTAATAATCCCATCCAAATCATTTTGTTAAAATGACAGAAAATGCAAAAACACGACTGGATTTTATTTGGATAACACACATCACATCATAGTAAGGTACTTTTAATTCAAATGTGATATGGACTGTTAGTGAAGTGCAGTGAATTACTTCTCTCATATTTGCTTGTTTTCACTGCTGGTAGATTTTAATCAAAACCCCAACTCAATATTAAAGCCACTACTTGCTGTTCCCCAGCACTTCAGGGGTTAATAAGAAACTCGCACTGATCCAATCAGAAGCGCCTCTCTCTCTCTCACTCACTCACTCACTCCCACACACGCAGCAGCAAAGCCACCTCTTTCTCTGTGTCTGGATCTCAAATGGTGCACTTGTGCACTTAGGGCACTAGGTTTCAGTGCGTAACTAATACGGCATGCACACTGAAACATGAACACTAAAGTGCACAAGTGCACCATTTGAGATTCAGCCTGTGTCTCCCTCCGTGTGGTTGTGTCGTAACCTAGCATGTTTAGCTAACTTGCTACAGCCAGAGAGGCAATTTTATGATCACACAAAAATAATGTCACTTATGCAAATTCTGCATACAGTACAGCATGATACTATTCCAACTGTAAGTTAAAGTTACAAATAAAAGTGCTAAGCAATCGCTAACGCTAACCGCTATTCAGTTTGGAGTGTTTATAAGCAGCAGCTGTTGCCGTTTGCCACATTGTTGCATACCGGTACATTTCAAACGCAGTATTGTGCCTTTTTAAATGCCTATTAGACAGGTCATCAGCTGGGAAAATTAGGCCTTTCGTCCTACCGCACTTTTCTCTGTGGATTACTGACCAGAAGGCCTATAAGAAGAAATTAAAACATGGGGCCACGTCAATTTTTGCTCAGAATTCAGTATGGCCGCCCTTTTCCAAAATGACTTGTTTTCATGCATTATCACATTGTACTATAAGGTGATGTTCATGAACGATTAACTACTTTCAGCACTATTCTGTCCTATTTCCTTACATACATGTTTACAAAGGTTGACTAAATGAAAATAAAGTTGGCCACCTTGCAATATCCAAAGGAAAGTGCTGAAAATAATTATTGAAATGCACATACAGAGTCTATGGCTGGGAAAATTAGGCCTATTGTCCTGTCAGGGTTTTCACAGTGGATTACAGACCAGAAGGCCTATTGAAAAAGATTCACCAGCTGGTTGCCATCTCAAATGTGCTTCAAAATTCAAAATGTTCTCTGTTTTTCAGAATGGCAGAATTTCATACATTTTTCTCAATACTGTAAGACCATAATTATCAATAAAGATAACCTATTTTCAGTGAAATGCTGTCCTATCTCCTATCTACAGACGTGAGTACAAAGGTTGGCAACAGAAAGATGTAAATATATATCTTGCCCCTTTGAAATATCCTAAGGATTGTTGTCAGAAAATGATTGAATTACACATACACAGTTGACTGCTGAAAAAAGGCATATTGACCTGCCAAACTTTTCACATTAGATTACTGACCAAAAGTTTTTCAGGCCTACATTTTTTTTGCATAAAGCAAGGGTGAGTGTGAGTGTGCGTATCCCCCACTCATCTTTCCCCTGCTCTACAGTGTCTTTCCCCCACACACTATTCTGCCTCCCCCACCCCCTCACTCATCTCCCCCCCACACACTATTCTGCCCCACCCACTATTCTGACCCCCAACCCCCTCACTCATCCCCCCATACTACTCTGCCCCCCACCCCTCACTCACCCCCACTATTCTGCCCCCCACGCTCACCCCCTGACTCATTCTCCCCCCAACCCCCCACAAAATACTCGCCCACACCCCCCATCCAATGTGAAAAGTTTGGCAGGTCTAACGCCCCCCCACACACACTCATACTATTCTGCCCCCCCGAACCCCCCACACTACTCCCCCCCACCACCTCACTCATCCCCCCACACACTATTCTGCCCCCCACCCCCTAATTCAACCCCGACTCATCCCCCCCCCACTCCCCCACTCTGCCACCCTACCCCCGCTCACAACCTCGTTCATCCCCCCGCTCCTCCACATCATTCGGTCCCCCCTACCCCCCCACCTTACCCCCCCAACACACACACACACGGTCTACTGTGTCTATGTCAGTGTATGTAAAGAAGCACAATGGCCACACACACACATGCACACACACACACACAAACACACACACACACATACACATACACACACACACACACACACACATACACTGTTACAAACTGTTAAAACATGTAACCATTTGGTGGACAGAATGAGGTCCAGGCACTCGTTGGTCTAGGGGTTTTATTTATAATTCAAAAGATAACATGATAATGAAACACAAAAGGGAGCCACAGATGCACCATGGAGCCCAGGGGAGAGAGAGCAAGCCAGGCTGCCACCCTGGCTTAAATGGGGAGAAGGGGATAGGTTCCATTGGCAGCACCTGTGGCAAAGGAAACAGAAGGAGCAGCAACATAAAAGTAAATGGGGACGGTGTCCCCCTAGTGGTGGGAGGCCGTAACACCCCCACACCAAGATGGTGACACCGTCAACATAAAAACAAAAAAAACAAACACAAAAAAAAACATAACAGAAAATACACCAAGTCCGCGCGGCCCATGGAGAGGACGGCCGGACTGGGACTCAAATGACAAAACAAAAAATAATAAAAAACGATTAACAAAAAAAACAGTGGTGGTGACTAGGTACGTGTACCTAGTCACCGTCACTGAAACAATCAACAAAAAAAACAAAATGACTACGATTTTACCGTAACAATCAGCAGTTATGGCACCCTAGACAGAGCGTCTGCAATGACGTTGTCAGTGCCCCGGATGTGTTTGATCTGCAGGTTAAAAGGCTGCAAGATCAAACTCCACCGCATGAGTCGTTGGTTGGAGTTTCGCATGCGGGATAAAAATTGGAGCGGGTCGTGGTCGGTATAGACGACCACGCATGGTGAGGCACCGAGATACACCTCGAAATGCTGAACAGCGAGGACCAACGCCAAGGCCTCTTTTTCAATGGTCGAGTACGACCGCTGCGGGGCGCTGAACTTCTTCGAGAAGTAACAGACGGGATGGTCCACGTGGTCGGCACCACCCTGAAGGAGGACAGCACCGGCCCCGTGGTCGCAAGCGTCGACGGCGAGGGAAAAAGGTTTCAAAAAGTCAGGGGCAGCTAAGACTGGAGCAGCACTCAACAACAATTTGACATTTTCGAAAGCCTGGCTGCACTTCTGTGACCACTGAAATGGTACCTTTGGACTTAACAAATCCGTTAACGGGGCAACTACGGCGGAAAAGTTGTTGCAAAAAGCACGGTAGTAGCCCGCCATACCGAGGAAACGACGCAGCTCGCGGCGATCAGCAGGGGCTGGAAAATCAGTGATGGCGGCGATTTTCGCGTTTACCGGACGCACCATACCCCCACCCACCAGACGGCCCAAATACGTTACCGTGGCCTTCCCAAACTCACATTTGGCCAGATTGATGGTCAACCCAGCAGAGGAGAGGCGTTGGAACAGCTGGTGAATTTGGGTAACGTGACTAGGCCAGTCCGAACTGTGCAACACGACGTCGTCAAGATATGCCTCACAGTTGGACATGCCGGACAACACGGTGTTGATAAGGCGTTGGAAGGTGGCGGGAGCGTTACGCATTCCGAACGCCATAACGCGATATGACAAAAAGTCGTCGGGCGTCACGAATGCGGAAATTTCCTTGGCTCTGGCCGTTAACGGAATTTGCCAGTAGCCTTTGAGCAAGTCAAACTTACTGACAAAAGCCGCTGAACCGACCCTGTCAATGCAGTCATCCAATCTCGGCAACGGATAACAGTCAGGGACTGTGACTGCATTGACACGGCGGTAGTCGGTGCAAAAGCGGAATGTGCCGTCGGGTTTACCAACAAGCAGACACGGTGAGCTCCAGGGACTCATGCTAGGCTCAGCAATGTTATTTGCCAACATGTACTCGACCTCCTTCCTCAACACATCCCTCTTCGCAGGGTTAACCCGATAGGGGTGCTGCTTGATTGGAACTGCAGAGCCAACATCAATGTCGTGTTCGAGAATATGTGTTTGTTTAGGAACATCACCGAACAGCTCAGGAAACTGATTAACTGCATGTAGTATGTCAGCTCTCTGCGAAGGAGACAGGTGAGGAAGGTGGGAGTCGAGCACAGAAATCATAGCAGTATTGTTAAGGCGCCCCTCCACAACCCCACGACACGGGCTATCGACTACATCATTGTCTTCCTCCGCTACTGCAGAGATCAGCACCACGCCAGTGGACAGCGACGGGTCAACAGGTGGCCGTGGGTCTGGCAGCGCGGAAGAAGTGGAGGGGTCATTACCCTCATGAAATGGTTTCAGCATGTTAATGTGGCATAAACGTTTGTGACGCCTACGGTCTGGAGTTGCAATAACATAATCCCGATCAGACACTTTTTCCAAAACGTCATAAGGCCCGGTGAAAGGAGCCTGCAGAGCAGATCCAGGGACAGGTAGTAACATCAACACTTTGTCGCCCACTACAAAGTCACGTTCAACCGCCTTACGGTCATACCACGCTTTCATTTTGCATTGGGCTTGTTCGAGATGTTCTCGAGCAAAAACACAAGCCCGATGCAAGCGGTCACGAAAGTCAGATACATGCGATAGGACAGAGTTAGACGGGTCATCACTAAAGCATTGGTCTTTGATAACAGCTAACGGCCCTCGCGGGTTGTGAGCGAACACGAGATCAGCCGGGCTGAATCCCAAAGACTCTTGAACAACTTCTCTGCATGCAAATAGTAACCAGGGTACGGCTTCAGCCCAATCCTTACCAGTCTCTAGGCCAGTGGTTCCCAACCTTTTTCTTAAGGGACCCATGTTTTTACTATTGTAAGCTTTGGTGACCCAACCACGCGAGCGCCCGCAAGAGACGGAGTCACAAGATGCCCTCCGTTTCCTGCGAAAACTTATTTTAGTTATTTTATTCCTCAATTCGTCTTCGGTCAAATATAGAATAAATGTTTAATGTAGCACTTACAATTTGTTGCGTCTATGCATTTATTAGTTAAATGCTTTGTCTTATTCAACATGGGCTATATATATTTAAAACGAAACCCCTTAAAATCAAGAGGGCTCCGCGACCCCCTGTGGATCTTTGGCGACCCATAAGGGGGGTCCCGACCCATAGGTTGGGAACCACTGCTCTAGGCAATACTTGCGAAGCATGCCTTTCAGAGTCTGGTGGAAACGCTCAAGCGCACCCTGGCTCTCGGGGTGAAATGCACTGGAAACCTTGTGCTGGATGCGCAGTTGTTTTAACACACGGGCAAATAAACGTGAAGTAAAATTAGACCCGCGGTCGGTTTGGACGACTTTTGGCAAGCCGAACAGTGAGAAAAACTTAAGTAGCTCTTTAAGCACAACGTTGGTGGTAATGGTGCGTAAAGGAATAGCCACGGGGAAGCGGGTTGCAGCACACATCATTGTCAGTAAATACTGGTATCCACCCTTCGCACGGACGAGGGGTCCAACAATATCAGCGATGACGGTGTCAAACGGCTGTCCGATGACAGGGATTGGAAACAGCGGCGCAGGCGGAATGACTTGGTTGGGCTTGCCAGCTAACTGACAAACACATGTCTTGCAGAACCGTTTGACATCACGCCTAACAGTTGGCCAGTAAAAATGTTGAGTGATGCGACGTAGCGTTTTTGCTATACCCAAATGTCCAGCTAAACCGTCATGAGCTACACTTAAGATTTTATCTCGGTAACCAGTAGGCAGCACAATTTGCAGGCAATCATTCCAGTGACTAGGAGCCTTTGAAGGTCTCCATTTTCTCATTAACAGCCCGTCTCGGAAAAATAGACACTGCGGTTCTTTATCAAGATCAGCATCCGACATTGCCAACTGCAACAGCGAAGTAAGCGTAGGGTCGGCCTTTTGAGCAGAAATCAATTGTTCACGAGACAAATGCAGAGAATCATCTTCGACTTTCTTAACAGTACGCAAAGGCGCAGTGTGAGTGGTAGAGGCGGAAGTAATACTACCTGTATCGTCAAGGTTCACAAGAAAAGAGTCAGATAAATCAAAATCATCGGAGGGCAATGAGCACGTAGGCTCTTGGACAGCAGAGCGCTTGGCCATTGCGCGCGTTACAGCGCAGGCAGGGAACACATCTGGGTGTTTCTGTACACACTCGTGGTTAGTAGAGGAGTCAGGGGCACACACTTGAGGTAGCACATTAGTGTTATTTTTGGCCCAAACATTACCGAAAGCGAAGTCATTGCCGAGAATAAAGGTTACCCCCGGTATTGGTAGTGACGAGCGAACCCCAACATTTACGCTACCAGTAAACAGTTCAGATTGGAGCTCAATTCGGTGAAGTGGGACTGTCACTGACCCCATTTCAAACCCACGAACTAGAACACTAGTCCCAGTTTTAGTGTCTTCCGACAACGGCAAAACCCCACCCAAGAGAAACGATAACGCAGCCCCAGTATCGCGCAGGACACGCACTGGCACTCGGTCCTTACTACCAGGCAGCGAAACAAGACCGTCACTCAGAAAGGGTTCATACCCAGATTTAAGCAGTTTCGAGCGAGAGCGCAGAGGAGGAAGGAGACGTTTTAATTAATCCCACACCCAAAGGCTTGGGGTTAGATTTAGAATGTTTTTTCTTTAACACCGGACAATCAGCAACCAAGTGGTCAGGCCTCTTACAGTAATGACAGGTAGGCTGGTCACTAGACACAGGCTTAGACTGAACAAAACGGGCATTGTCCCTTACGGCCACACGGTGTGTCAACGCGTAATCGTCAGCTAATATCGCAGCTTGGTGCAGAGTCTTAACTTCGCGTTCGTGAAGGAAAGTGGTCACAGCAGGAGGAAGACAGTTTTTAAATTCTTCAACAAGCATCAGCTCGCGAAGCTGTGCATGGGTCTTTGACTCACTGGCTGTGCACCATCTATCAAATAGTAACTCTTTTTCGCGTGCGAATTCAACATATGTTTGTTGGTCTGACTTTTTGGAACGTCTGAACTTAAGTCTGTACGCCTCCGGGACGAGTTGATAACCGTTCAAGATAGCCTTTTTAACCGCATCATAATCAGCACTGTGATCAAGTGAAACAAAGATCTGCTGCGCGTGTCCTGTCAAAACTGATTGGATTAACAGCGGCCAAACCTCCTTGGGCCAACGAAGGGTGCGCGCAATTTTTTCGAAGTGGGGAAAGAAATTATCCACATCCTTCTCTACAAACGGTGGCACAAGCTTAATGTGCTTAGTCACATCAAATGAAGCTGATGCCAGATCAATGCCACCGCTTGTAGCCTCGCGTTCTAGTGTATTTAAGCGAGCCTGCTGTTCCGAAATCTTTAGTTTAAGCTAGAGGTGCTTAACTCGGCTCTTTGAGGCGTCCGGATTGATTGGATCATTCCAAGGAGGGTATCCGGATTAGACGGATCACTCGGATCACACGGATCACTTATTTAAAATAGGCCTAAATAAAAATAAATAATAATGTATTTTTTTAAACGTTTATTTCGTTAAGTAGCTATGCGCCTCGCCTTTGTTGTTCCATTTATCAATTCACGTTGATAAATCAAAGAGTAAGACAGTTTGATCAACAAAACTCACTTTATGAATGTCACAGTTCCTAAACTCATGCTGCGATCCGACCCACCTGGGTCTCCTCACTAAACATGCAACCACAACTCGAACAGCCTTTGGCAGCAGTGAAACGGCATGTTCCTGATTTTGCAATAAATAATGTGTGTGTGTTTGTATTTAAGAAGACTAAAAGTCAAATATTTGGGAGCAGAAGTCTAGTTGAGCAGGGACAGTCAGGAGGCGAGCAGCAGATGACCACTCGCTTCCGCTGCCGAGTTGCCTTGCGACTCGCACACTCGTGGCAAAAACGAAACTTAAGCGTTGATCCGATCCGTAGGGGATTCGCTGCTACCAACAACTCAGTCAGGATTCGTCTCACCGAGTCGCCGAGGGCGCCGCTGCTGAGTGACTCGGACGAGGGGAGTGACAGCAGTGTCTTTAAAGACGGTACGCTGTAGGCTAACGCATAGAGTGATAGTAGAGTCACGTCTGTAGACTATAATTTCCCTAAGAGTAGCCTACATACTGAGATGTTAAAGCGTTGGCAGAGCATTGTTAACATTTAGAAATGTAGACCTCAACAGAGTCAGAAGCACACACATAGGGAGTGTGGACCCGCGACTCAATTGGCCACAACAGGCTGGACGGATCAAACGGGCTCGATGAATGACGAGGCGGGAGTTGGTTCAGTTTTACTCAGTGAGTGTTCGTGACTGAACAGCATGGTAGAGAGATTAGAGAATGGCTGTTGTTGTCAACTAAAGAGGATACAGTCCGGTTTCACAATTTCTCGCGTTGTAACTGCCATTTTGTTGACATATTAATGAAATGCCGTCTGACCCGCCTTTGGCGGATCAATGCACGACAGCCATCCGGTCTGTTCGGATGAGGTCTTTACCCGGCTCTCCAACCGGATCCTCCGGGTTTTTTATCATCTCTAGTTTAAGCTCCTCGCGTTGAAGGTCTAACTCTTTTTCCTTAATTGTGAGCTCTTTCAATTTAATGGCTTCAGCCAAATCTGCAGAAGGTAAAACGCCCTTCTCAATCAAAACGGGATGCAAAACCGATTTAACAGAGCTCTTAAGACGTTTCTCCGAAGCGCTTAGTTGGATCTCATAATGCTGAGCGACTTCGATAAGTTGATCCTTTGTGAGACTATGAAAAGCCTCCTCAGTGGGATTCTCAGCAAACGTTGCCGCTGCTGACGTCATGGTAAACAAAATGTACTCTCACCGGCTGCACTGTGAGAGACATACAACAAAACAAAAGTAGTCAAAAAAAAATCCCCAAACGACTACAGCTCTCCCCCTCAAAAATGGTGCTCAACACCTAAACGACTTAACGGTGAGGCTGAAGTTAGACGACAAAAGGGCACTAGCCCGACAAAAACAGCCAAAGTCTAACCAGTTAACCAACCCCACCGTAGCACTGGAAACATATCCCAGTGCAAATACACAAAAGCAATTGGTAAAGCACAAACCAGCGGGATGTGCGTGACACTGTAACCTCAACTCTAAACTGAAACAAAAACTTACCTAATACTATACCTGACCACTAGTCTTCTGGTGGTTCCCCTAAAAGGCGTACTTTAACCGCCAAACTCGAGGGGTGAGTGATGCCACCCCCGAAGCGGGCCTACTAGAGGCTACCACCGAAAATAATAAATTAAAATAAAAAAGTGGTGGGCTCTGTGCCCACCCGGCGGCTTACTAGATACAGTGCCACACACACACACAACCAGTTGGACGAAGTGCAACTTACCGTTTGCATACTACAAGGGTGCCTAAATCTCCCAACAAAAAGGATTTTTTTTAAAAAAAAATTTGGCAAAAGGGTTGAGAAATGGACGAGGCCCCAAATGTTACACACACACACACACACACACACACACACACACACACACACACACACACACACACACACACACACACACAAACACACACACAAACACATACATACAGTTTGGCAGGACAATATGCCTTTTTTCAGCAGTCCACTGTGCTTGTGAAATTCAATAATTTGACAACATTCCTTTGGATATTTCAAAGTGGCAAGATATATTCATGCCTTTTAGACAACCTTTATACTCACGTCTGTAAGGAGATAGGACAATTCAACTGAAAAAAGGTAATCTTTATTGATAAGTATGGCCTTACAGTATTGAGAAAAATGTGTGAAAGTCTGCCATTCTGAAAAACAGAGAACATTTTGAATTTTGGAGCACATACGGCCCCAAGTTTTAATCTTTTTCAATAGGCCTTCTGGTCTATAATCCACCGTGAAAACCCTGACAGGACAATAGGCCTAATTTTCCCAGCCATAGACTCTGTATGTGCATTTCAATAATTATTTTCAGCATTTTCCTTTGGATATTGCAAGGTGGACAACTTTATTTTCATTTGTTTTAGTTTAGTCAACCTTTGTAAACATGTATGTAAGGAAATAGGACAGAATAGTGCTGAAAGTAGTTAATCGTTCATGAATATCACCTTATAGTACAATGTAATAATGCATGAAAACAAGTCATTTTGGAAAATGGCGGCCATATTGAATTCTGAGCAAAAATTGACGTGGCCCCATGTTTGAATTTCTTCCAATAGGCCTTCTGGTCAGTAATCCACAGAGAAAAGTGCGGTAGGACGAAAGGCCTAATTTTCCCAGCTGATGACCTGTCTATTAGTACCGAGGTACTTTTTTTATACCGGTATACGGTGCAACCCTACACAGTGCACAACTTTTACGTAACCAAAAGCTGTCAAACTCAATGGGCACAAACAATGACCAAGTTGTGTTGAGTTATTCGAAGCTATTCACATCTTACAACAACATACCATATATTGTGCTTAAACATACACAGCTTTCCCACACCTAAAAAAGCCTAGCGCAAGCTTGGAGATGTGAAGGATTCTGGATATTTTGTCAAGGCAAAGATGCAGCAAGTGTAGCCTTGGAAATGCTTTGAATCCAGTGCGTGGCACTTAGTAGACTTGACGAGTTGCGATGATGTGAAATCCCAGAGAAATGGGCGTTACTCATCCTAGCCAGGCTAGAACACTTCACATAGAGAAATATTCATTGTGTGACAGTCGATATGTGTGTGTTTGTGAGCCCACCAGCATACCGTACTGTGTGTTTATGTTCCATCTGTCGCTTAGTGCCATGGAGAAGAGACCAGGGTCTCCTACACAGAGCTGTGTGTCTATGAGGAGTGACTGGTCCAAGGGCCACCCACCTGACTTCAAAGAAGCAGAGCCCCTCTCTGACAAAGGGTATGTAAAACACATAATAGTCAGGGACAGCAATGTTTTTTCAAAGATCAACAAAAGTGCATGAATATCTTATCTTATATGCCAGGGGTGTCAAACATACAGCTCGGGGGCAGCATCTGGTCCGCCCAGAGGGTTCAATCCATCCCGTTTTTTTTTTTTTTTTTTTTTTTTTTGCTTATTCAGAGAAATAACCGAAATGCGCAATTAGCCTACGCCACTGGGGGCAAAATCGAGACATGCATGACATTAAAGGATTTATCCGGAGTTGGAGCAAGTTTGCCTCATTTTAGCATGTTTGGGATGAAATACAGTCACTCTAAAGCAAATTCATGGCAATAGGATGCGTTTTGAGAAAGTTTGATAATATCATGTTAGCCTCGTTAGCCTTATCAGCTATGCAATATCAGGGGCGGAGTGGGAAGACTTTTCCCACCGGCACAATTTTCCCCTTAGCGACCCTTTTTACCCCCCCCCCCCCTTTTTTACCCCCCCCCCCACCACCACCACCCCCCCCCCCCCCCAAAAAAAAGCGTGAACATCATGGTTCCCTAACCAAAAAGGCAAAAAACAGGAAATCTGCAGTCGTAGGCCTACTACATGTGGACATTAGTGTTGTCAAAATATCAACCTGAAGTGGAGAATTGTAGCCTACACTTGATGAAATACACAGCCATCATCACATTCCAAAGCATTCACCATAGAACATTGCAGGTTGGCTACATCACGCTACTGTTCCATGAAAATGTGCACTCCACTGTCATTTTGACAGTTTGTAGGCCTATTGAAATATCGTTTAAGAAAGACAGGATGAGCACGGGCACAAAGTTTTGAGTGTTTTTTTTAGAAGAGTAGGCTATAGCTTACAAAAAGTCTGTCTACATTGTGCAATAAACCCACCATGCAGCGACTAAGCCAAACCTAGGCTTGGCCTACTTCAAAGCACAACCATAAGTCAACAAAATTAATAACCAAACGGTGTAGGCGTACCTTAAAACGCTGTCTTCGTCGCAGCAAATGTCTTTGTTTCTTGCAATTACATTTTAATCCACAGTTTAGGCTACACACCCAGCACTGCTCACATCAGAATCTTGTGTGGTAGGCCTAATTATTTTGTTCCATTTCTTCAGACATTACATAGACTACATCCTAAATGTGCCACATATAAATATATGTATGATATAACATTATTTCGACTGTAAGAGATATACCGCTAGTTCTAACAAACCAATGCCATTAAAACATGTACAACGTGTTTTCCTGCTTAGCTGCAGTTCACTTCCTTACCACTTGGTGGAGTCTGTTCGTAACCCAAGTCAATAACCACAGAACAAGTGAATCTGGAGCATAGAGGTAGAAAATAACACTAGAACACTAGGACCCCGCCCCCCTTTTTACGGCAATCTGTAGCGGCCTTTATCTGTAGGTAGATCAGAGAAATGGAAATTAACGGAGAACGAGGCTCACCTCTGTCAAAAATGGCTTAATCATGTGAAAATGTCCACCAACACACTATACAAGGACAATAGTTGAAGTGTGTTGCTAACTATGTTCATAAAATATATTATTTGATTTTTAAATGTATTTTATCGACTCATGATTTAAGTAGATATTTAGCCTGACATTTCAAATCTGGTCTTTGATTAAAGTGTTACTTCATATTTACACAGTTTTAGTCAATTTCTTGACAGGGGTGGGCGTGTTCTCCATTGACTTGCATTGCCTGAAGGTACCTACACTACCTACAGAACTTGGGTAGCTCCAGCTGCCATTTCCCAGTGCTGTCGCAAATTGCTGTGTCCTCTCTAGTGTTATTTTCTACCTCTATGATCTGGAGTGGCAGATTGTAAACTGTAACAGTCATGTGGAAATCGGAAAATAAATCACAACTTACTAATATTTCCATCCCTTGGGAACCAATTTAAATATCACATGTTCTTGAGATACTGAAAACGAAACTATGTTACTAAGATCTAGTAAACTTCCGCGATCTACGGTGTATGAACATTATCAGTAGAGAAGGGGTGTGGCCAATTTGCTGTTTGACACCGTCACTGAGGTATTGCGGTCGGGTAAACGGTATACAGGTATATAGAGGCAGAGAAATTAGAACACAGGGAGAAGGCTCAGTCTCATTGGTTCCCATTGTAGCCAGTTAGCTTTGCATGCATACTGCAGTAACGAGCGTAGGCCAGTCCTTCATGTGGGAAAATGTATGGAATGGAAAGGGGAACCCATGCTAAATACATTGCTACTGCCATTTCCAGTCACAAATATTATCAACAAAACATTCCTGGTAAGCACTATGACTGTTGTTTAACAATAGGCTGTATTGACAAATCGTTCAGGTGTGTAGTTTTACAGCAGGTTAGAAGATTTCAACCTGTACTCGCTAGCATCGAGCTAATGTTTATGGGTTTGTCCCCATAAAAATTGAGCTTTGTGACCCAGTATATAATAATCTAGTGGCGCAAAATAATCGAAACGCTACTCAAATGGGGTCTTATTATTTCTAGCTTCGAACTTCATATTAATATTTATATATTATAAAAAATTATAAAAAATCACAAAAATTATAATGGCAAAAAACTCCATTGACACCCATTCATTTTGCACTGTCCCGTGGTTAGGGTTAGCCAGTTGTGGCTAGTAGCAAGTTCCGTGAGTGAACAGCCCCTGATAGTGGTGAGTCAATATACCATCCAATAAGAAATAGTGAAATGTAGTTAGTTAGTCTTTGCAATGATACGTACAACACTTTGGGGTCGGCTGAGAACATAATGCGGCAGCTTTAATACATGCCGCGGCCCACCGGGACAAGTCCCCGATTTCCCGATGGCCACTCCGTGCATGTGCAATATGATAGATTGGGGGCATCATATCTCGGCGGTTACACCACATTTCAAAAACACAACATTTAAAAGGCTTACACACCTCAAAACAACATTACACTTACCTCGTAGTATGTTGAGGGTCTCCACACACAAACCGAAGTGTCCCAAGCCTTTCATGTATTCTTGAAAGGTCTGAAGAATGTGTTTTGTGAAGCCAGTACCTTGATAATATTTGGGGTTCCGCTCAAGCCAACTTTTCGAGACAAAAGTCCACAAAAGTAGATTGCCGAGTGCGTCGCATCATCAGCTGTGGTTACGCGCTCTGGAACTAATCATAGTTCTGTAAAATGCATGGACGATGGACTTAACACATTTGATGTGGACAAGACCCCTGTTATTGGGTGTTGTGCATATGCACGCCCTCGAGGGTCATAAGGGAGGAAAGGGGGAGAAGACCCCTGCCCAGCCCAAACGTAAATGACACTGCCAGCAGCCTTCAAGCTTTCCGTGATGGTCTCACAGGAGCAGGTAGATAAACTGATTATCAACTACATTGTGGAAGCTGTACAACCTAAACAAAAAATCACTGTATCACACAGTGTGTTATAAGTGTGTTAGGCCTACATAGATACGCAGTTTCCTTAAAATATATATATTTTTGTGCATTTAATTTTTGCCTTCATTAGGCCTACCCTCATTCAAGAGTTTACTCATGTTAATGAATTCATACACACACGTATGGGCTATGTAGTCTAATATCATATACAAATATATATACATATTTCATTAGGGCTGGGCTACGTTAACGCGTTAACGGTGCGTTAACTATTGAGGTCAATATCGCCCGACAATTTTGTTAACGCTATAACGCTGCAGGTTTTTTTTTTTTTGCCTTTTATGACCGTCGTTCGTGGCTTTTATTTTGAAAGCGTCCGCACGCTTGCTGCTGCTTCCAGTGACTGCTGACAGAGAAGAAGAATGTCTAGAAAAAACAAAACAGTCATAGCCTACAGAAGGACGTCAACTTCTGAATGGACATTTTCGGTACACAATTCTACAGTCCTCCTTGCGCAACTCTCGAGCAGCATGTGTCTCGCCTTTGCAGCTCTCAAGGTTAGTCTATTGTACGGTCAGCATGAAAAGGTAGTCTACTGTTATGCTGGCCGCCTATCAGCTGTCAATAACGCCACGCAGACTTACTAAAGCCCTGATCAAAAAGCGGACCGCGAGATATTACATTCCTCACGCAACGTTTTGGTTTCTACATGGCGCTGCGCGTGCATTGTAGGCTGCATGGTAGGCTATGATTTCGTGACATCGGCAACCTCGTCAGCATTTAAGATAGTGTTAATCATGTCAACGTTATTGTTTTGAAAGATGTAATTGCTGTCAATGCCAACAGACAGTCAATTAGTTTCTAGTCGCTGAAACACCTTAAATATAATAGCGACAGATAAGAGAGAAGGTGGGAGTCTTTGACAGTGAGAGAAGGCGGGACATATCTCACAGACGCACGCCTGCCTGTTGTCTGGTTTTTTAAGTGACAATGTTTTTTTCCTTCTTATAGGCCCATGTAGACCATCCTAATTTGAGTTTCTAATTTCTAATATATTAATTTCAGCCCTAGTGTAATATTGTATGCAATCATTTGTTTCATTAGTAGGCCTACATTGGATAGGCATATAGCCTACTATATAATTTAGACTGATAGGTTGGCACATTTCCATTGTGGAATATTATATTAGACCTACATAGGTTATCTACACAGTACATATGCAAATTATTATTAATTATTTAATTTTATTAATTCATGAAATATTTGTATTTAATTTATTATTTATTTAATTTATTATTATTATTATTATTATTGGGTGTCGCGCGCTATGCGATTAATCGCGATTAATCACAGAAAGTCATTGAGTTAATGCGATTAAAGATTTTCATGTTTGCCCACCCCTATAATTCATATATATATAATTTATTCATTTATTTGGGGTGCTGGTAGATTACATTGCATGGCTATAGGACACAGAGCATGTGAACGGAGCGGAGCGAAGAGCGAGCAGGCGAGCGGAGGGGGAGAAATATGGTTAGAACGCCGAGCGGTTATGAATTATGAAGGGCGGAGCAACGATTTCCCTCCGCTCCAGTTCGCTCCGATGCGCTCACAAATTATAATGTTGGATTATAAAATTTGTAAAATAACATTTATTTGATTAAGTGGGCTGTTTTAGATATGTTTTTGAATTGAAAACGAGTTGCAGGCCAACAGCTTTTAATCCTTAAAAAATATACAGCCAGCCACTGACCCTGGCGCTTTCGTGTCACATGTGCCCCGCGAGGCGAGGTTTGAAGATGGAGTTTGTGAAGTACTTCGAAAAGCAAGGTGATGGGTCGTATAAATGCAAAATTCAGGTCAAAAAGCTACAGGAAGATGTTGAGCACGAGGAGGAATGTGAGCGACAAAGTCGTTGTGAGCAAAGACTCTTATTTTAGTCCGGGAGCCGTGGGGTTGAACCCAGATTTCTTTGATAAAGTTTTTTTTTTCGCTTTATCTGATAGATTTTAGGCAAGTCTTCAAGATTTCAGACGATGCCCGGTGATATCCCTTGAGCATTTCCAGATTTTGAGCCTTTATTGTCCCATAAATGCAAATTATGACAAAAAACTAAAGACACCTAATATTACTGTGAATAATGTTACAAAATGTACCAAATTGCTTATATTACCTGAAAACATTCACATTGGACTGCCTTAACACTGCCCTTATTGAAACAAACCCAATATGGGGTAATAATTAACCCTTTCATAACAGCAATCCCACAAATAAGGCGAGACACTGTAGGTGAATAGGGTATTTTTTTAAACTTGCAGATATCAATATGAAACTTTATCAGATGATTACTCGTATGAATTGGAGAAAAAAATGTATTACAAGTTTTCTATATTTTATGTTTAAATATGCTAATTAGGCTATTATCTAATTAAATATGCACTAATTTGCATATATTTTGATGCAATGAATCTGACCACCTGAAAATGCCAGCTTCAAAATTCCTTTTTTTATTTTGTTAATATCGTACATAGGCCTAAAAGAATAATTATGGCTATCAAAGTTAATTATCCTTTTGTTATCCAGGTACAGAGAAAATACTGCTAATAACCTTAAAAAATGCGATTTCGGCCTATTTTTATGCATTTAGTTATATAAATCAGACAAATGACAAATCAAGAAATGCCTCAGTAAAAACATTCACAACATTGCTTAGAATAAGACTGTAAAGTATGGAACGGATTGTGCATTATGAGATCCTGCATAACATCACATCATCACAACTACGTAGAGATGTACAGGATCCAAGATCCGGTTCCGGCAGGATAATAGGGTTTTTCACAGGATCCGGATCCGGTTCCAGGATCTTGGAGCCAAGGCTTTTCAGTCAAAATAGTTTGAGCCAACGTGATAAAAAGGGCCCATGTGTGCGAGTAGACTATGTGTTTCAACCCTTTTGTGGATCTTAAGCAGTGGATCCGGTATCCGGCAGGATCCTAAAAATCAGGATCCAGTGCATCTCTAATGACAACATACATGACAACATCGCCGGTAGGTAACCACAAATAGCCAACATAAAAGAACCCCCCCAAAAGAACAACAGAGTGTGGGGGTAACTGGTGAGCAGTCGTTGGCTGTTCCAAAAGATGAGTAAAGAAATTACATACATCCAGTGTATCCAGACTGGTATTGAATGATCACTTAAATCCATAAAGCCATCAAATAAGATCTGTACATGCATTTAAATTTACACAGAAAGACCTACACTGCAACATACAGTACTGCACGCTCAGAGAGAGAGAGAGAGAGAGAGAGAGAGGTCTAAACATAGGAAAACAGCTATACATTATATATATACGGTTGAGTCAAAAAATTAAGTCAATCCAGTGTATCCTGACTGGTATTAAATGATCACTTAAAAGTCCATAAAGCCATCAAATAAGACATGTACATGCATTTAAATTTGCACAGAAAGACCTGTCTACACCTATACAACATACAGAGTCCTTAACACCTAAATCCTACATTATATACACTACACACGCACGCACGCACGCACGCACGCACGCACGCACGCACGCACGCACGCACGCACGCACACACACACACACACACACACACACACACACACACACACACACACACACACACACACTGTTTACAGCACAGCTACATTTCTTAGAATTGCAGGGGCCTTTACTCTTGCAACCACATCTGATCATCTGTAAAATGTAGTCTGGTGCCACTTTGACATTTTCTGGAACACTTATTGGTATCAGTGCTTTGTTGCATGGGTCTTTCTTCCATCCAAATGCTTCAGGAGATAGTTCAGGTGGAGTGTGAACCAATGTCCTCCACAATATTGCTTGAAAATGAGCCCTTTTCACATTCTCAAGAACTGCCTCTGTTGTTGGTGGAAGAGCAGCCAGGTTAGGTGAAGATAAATGACCTTTCCCATTCTTTTTTTCCCCATACCACCAACCTTGTATGTGACATGCTGATACTGTCTGGAATGCCATAACATGCCGACAGGCCCGTCACTAGGTTTGAGAGACAGGGGGGGCTTAGCCCCAGAGGAAGAAAATGTGCACGCATAGCACGCGCCGAATTTTTTTTAGCTCACCTGCTAAGGTTTTGTCTATGAATTCATTATTTTAAGAGCAAAGAAATCCTGCACACTGTCCATTCCACCAACAAACTTTAATACATTGTTTCGGTCATCTGACCTCCTTCATGTTGTATTAAAGTTTGTTGGTGGAATGGACAGTGTGCAGGATTTCTTTATACTTGAATGAAAACCCCACTGGGATAATATCCTACACATCTGCCCACCTACAGAGGTGTGCAAAAGCGTCTTCTTGAACAATTATTTTAAGAGCACCATGCTGATTTTTAAACACTATATAGAGTGTTTTTTTTTTAATTCACATTTTAATGAAGTATGTATGTAAGCTAAACAAAACATTTCAAAATGTTTCAACTGATGAATATTATGTAGGCCTACGGAAGTTAAAATGATTAGATAAAAATGCTGAGAGCATAATTTACACAAGGACTAGGAACTTTAAGGAGTTACTAACTGCGCGTCTCCAAGAGGAAGCGATTCATTCAAACAGGTTCCTTACTTGGAAAACTATGCATCCCTGGCAGATATTAGGTCATTTTTACTCCATTAGTAGCTATTTTAATCAGTTCATATGTGTTTTCAAAGTGTTAAGACAAATATTAAAGCTCAACTATAATTTCAAGACAATGTCAAATGGATTTATTACACGGGTATAGTGAGTAAAAGCCGCCTTAAAATAGGCCTAACGACGGCCCTGCATGCCAACACAAAGTTAGTGGCCTCACTGGAAAGTTGTTGGAATGGTGCCAGCACATTACCAATTGATGTCAAGTGATAGTAATTGTAAAAGGTCAATTACAATGTCATTTTGTGGATTTACATTTTTAATTTTATCTCTTTCCATGTTAATACGACCACCACTGAAATTATGTACTTTGGAGGCAAACAAATAATCAGTCAAAAATTATGTAATTATTACTTACAATTTTTATTTTGTGTTACAACAGCACAGGAAGAGTAAATAGCAATGTATGAAATGGTGAAATTCTGTGTTGAATTAGTAATCCTTTCTGGGTATGTCTGAGCTGACACCACCAATATTCGCCTAAATTTAACACATTTCTGCTTGACAAACAGCTAGTTATGTAATTGTCTAAAATGTATTCACGAGGACACTTTCTTCACTTTGATGTGGCAGGCCTACCACCCAGAATGCTCTATGGTTAATCATAGTGCAGTTATGAAGCTGTCAAAAGCTTGTGGGCTATGGCTGCAGCGAAATCAACATGAAAGGGTTAATATCTGAAATTGGCACATCACCCACTCTTATCCTGATGGGTAAGTGTTGGACAACTACAAACAGCAAAACCAAACAACCCACTATGAGATATAAAGCCACGTTTGGCGAAATGTTGGCCTTTGTGTCTCCGACTTGGAAAATCAGGCTTTTTGGGTGAATGCCCCGCCCCCAAACATGCATGACCCCACCCCCACTGATGTCCATACCTCACCACCTGTTCTTATACACATCCCACCATGTAAACAAACACAAAATAAGTATGGTATAGGGTATTTGGTCAGCACAACATGAATTGGGAGCCAAAGACTGTTGTAATCTATGGCTGCAGCACATCAAGCATAAAAGGCTCAATATCTGAAAATGCTCAAGGGATATCACCGGGCATCGTCTGGAATCTTAATAGGTACACCTTAGGCAACCACAAACTGCAAAGAAAAAAACTTTATCAGACGAAACTGGGTTCGGCTGATATTTGGCTTTTGGCTGCCGGACTATTTTAACCTGGGCATGAGAAAGCATGTCTGGGTGCTCCGCAAACACCGGGAGGATGGAACAAAACGTGAGCATTCCTCTTTTGTCAGTTCTAGACTAAACATTTTGGGGACAGCAGCATTTCTCCAAAAACCTTTAGCCTTGACTTCTCAATCACCCAACAATTTCCCTTAGACTATTTCTTTGGAGTTTCATTATTTAAATAGAATACGTTGACAGTAGGCTGCCGTCGGATTTTCCAACTGCTTTCACTCTTTCAGTAGACGCCCTACATGATTGTTATCAATTATTAATGATTTACAAACATTTTCGTTCAAAACGTTGTCAATGAGATGGCCGTTCCTGCACGATATGGGCCCGTCCATGCAAACGAAGGCATAGGCCTAAATATTTATCACTGTGTATGAACGCATGGCCAAAAATGCACAAAGATTACTTTTTTTTACGTGGGGGTTGCGCCCTGTATGGTCCTTGCAATATCCCTCTGGAACTTACAGAAGCCATGTGCTTATAATTAGACTTTTTCCAGGACGACTGACCGACTATATAGCCTACCATGTCCACTCTGCGGGCTCGTTGTATTCCTTTGCGCGAGACATCAGGGATATTTTATCTGACTCGAGGGCATCAGGGAGCCACTATTGATATGAGGGAGACTCCCTGAACTTCAGGGAGACTTGGGATGTCTGCCTAGGCATGGGAGGCACTTCGAGAGGTACCCAGCCCACGCGGGTCTATTAGATTCTCTCTTCCTCCGCCGAATGTTCCAAATTTCACTTCCAATTTTCTCTTCACTTCAACCAGTCCATAAAACACTCCGCAATATAAGCAAACCAATATTATCAGAATACCAGCAGTATGGCTGAGCTGTAGTCTAGTCTGTGCATATAATCTGTTGTAGCCCTATGTTTCAACTTTACCACGGAATCACCGAGACACGTATTGCATATTGTGTGATTGAAAGTGGGATAAAATGATCATAAAACATAATTAGGGCTACATAGTGGGTTTAAAGGGATCTAAGAGCCAGTTTTTTGGAAATTACGCTATTATTTCATTTGCAATGGGATGCGAAGTGACCTTTTTAATGTAGTCTAGTAAAATAAATAAATAATTAAATAGGTAGGAAACGCTGGGCGAGGTGTTGCGTCCACAGCTGGAGAATAGTGCGACATCATTTAACAGGCGGTTAAATAAGATGACACATAAATCAAACGCCGGGTGTCCTAGGGCCCTGGCATAATTACATGAAGGAAAAATGTCAGAAAATGCCTTCTCCTGAAAATTTGTGTGAGCGAGAAGCGATTGCTACGAAGCGGCAAGAAAATTAAGGTGAGCGTGGAGCGTTTTAGGAGCGGAGCGTCCTGGCGCAACTTTGAGCGCCAGAGCGAATGAGCGAGCATCCTCCCGAGCTGGGAGAGGTAATTTAGCCACGCTCAGCTCCGTTCACATGCTCTGGTAGGACTGGTATACCATGTCTGTACTGCATGCTGCAAGGTTCATCACCTGGTAAGAAACCTGCAAGTGAAGTGTCATGAGCAAATGTAGTCAGTTTCAAAGAATGTATAGTGATTTCTAGCTTGTAGTGTGAAAAAAGTATTTATTTGAATATTTCACAAAAAAAGTAAAATGAACTTAACTTTGAACTAGTTCAGAATTAAAATTGTGAACTTTGAACGTGAACTGTTCACTTTGAGCATGTATGAACTGAACTTGAACTAGTTCAGAAAAGCTGTGAACTGGCACAACACTGTGTAGTAAAGTGCACATCACACTTTATTATAAATGGTGAATTTGTACTGCGACAGGCATTTGATAAAGCTCATATACAGACCACATATAATATAGAGATCAAATGTTAACTAGATTGCATTCTCACAGAAAATGCTGGAAGCGGGCTTGCCTTTTGGGGCAGAGATGAAACAAAGTACTATTGAGAAAACAAAGCTAAAAGAAATCTTGGAAAAAATCTATCCACCCAGTCAGAAGTTATGGACCAAACAATTCAGCCATCTTGGATTCAGCCATCTTGAAAGTGTTGTAGCTCTGCGTTTTGGGGATATACTAAATGACATGCATGGTATTTTAAGTTGGCTAAGGAACACTGCATATGATATAATTTTGAAAATCAACATGGCTTCGAGCGGGATTCGAACTCACAACCTCCATATCTGTAATCCAGCCACTTTGCCATTGATATTAAATGACCTACAATACATGATATTTGAAGTTGGCTAAGGAACACTGCATATGATATCATTTTGAAAATCAACATGGCTTTGACTGGGGTTCGAAACCCCTTACCTCAATATCTGTAATTCAGCACATTTGCCATCCATACTAATTGACATACATGGCATTTTAAGTTGGCCAAGGAACACTGCATATGATATAATTTTGAAAATCAACATGGCTTCGACTGGGGTTCGAACCCCCAAACTCCATATCTGTAATTCAGCACATTTGCCATTCATACTAAATGACATACATGGCATTTTAAGTTGGCCAAGGAACACTGCATATGATATAATTTTGAAAATCAACATGGCTTCGACTGGGGTTCGAACCCCGAACCTCCATATCTGTAATTCAGCACATTTGCCATTCATACTAAATGACATACATGGCATTTTAAGTTGGCCAAGGAACAGTGCATATGATATAATTTTGAAAATCAACATGGCTTCGACTGGGGTTCGAACCCTGAACCTCCATATCTGTAATTCAGCACATTTGTCATTCATACTAAATGACATACATGGCATTTTAAGTTGGCCAAGGAACACTGTATATGATATAATTTTGAAAATCAACATGGCTTCGGGTGGGATTCGAACCCTCAACCTCCATATCTCTAATCCAGCAGCATGCATTCCCATTATGCCAAGCAGCTAGCTGTCATGCACAGTCCAGCAAGACTATATCACATTGCATTGAAGAGCTGAACAATAGACTTCTAGAATGGCTGCTCACACCTGCTCGTTAAGAATAGAATCTTGAGACAGTGGCAGTTAAGATGGAACCCTTCAGTGGGAGCACCTGTTCTGATACTAACTGACAGTTAGTATTGAGCCTTAAAAAGGGGAGAAAATGAGAATGAGTTTTTTGTCTTTACAACATCGTTGTAAAAAAACTAAAAGGAGTTGGCACGTGTCCTTTTCACAGATCGGAGTCATGCTTGTGATCTCTCTAACAGTCTTTGAATGAAGTTTATAGGTTAAAGGGTTCAGGCACAAATGGACCTCCGTGTGGGACATGAGCTGATCTCTTGAAAAATGCATTTTTGGAAAGACTGGGATTCCCCATAGACCCAGGCCTGTTTTTTTTACAAACCTGCCATTTAAAAAGTATTGGGAGTTGGGAGATGAAACTTTGACAATTTGGAGACATCCCATAGAGCTCGCTAACAACGCGTCAACTAAACTTCTAGGTGAAAGTGTTGATGTTTTATGACCGAAAAAGCCTCCTACACTCTATCTCTAGAGTGGCGGAACTTTGGTTCATGGAGGTTCCACCACTATTTTCAATGGGGACCCAGGCTTTAACAAAATCGCCAAAAACGGGAAAACGACAAGAGACATGGAGAAGCCTATAACTATACGCGATCTCCAAGCCGAGCCGGTCGTTTTAGTGTTTGAACGGTGTCTCTATCTCGAAAGGCCTAGGAGGAGATCCATTTTCTATTTTACTGCCCTGCACAAGAGAACCAATAATAATAAACTAGAAATGCATTCTCACAGAAAATGCTGGAAGCGGGCTTGCCTTTTGGGGCAGAGATGAAACAAAGTACTATTGAGAAAACAAAGCTAAAAGAAATCTTGGAAAAACTCCATCCACCCAGTCAGAAGTTATGGGCCAAACAATTCAGCCATCTTGGATTCAGCCATCTTGAAAGTGTTGTAGCTCTGGGTTTTGGGGATATACTAAATGACATACATGGTATTTTAAGTTGGCTAAGGAACACTGCATGTGATATAATTTTGAAAATCAACATGGCTTCGAGCGGGATTCGAACTCACAACCTCCATATCTGTAATCCAACCCCTTTGCCATTGATATTAAATGACATACAATACATGATATTTGAAGTTGGCTAAGGAACACTGCATATGATATCATTTTGAAAATCAACATGGCTTTGACTGGGGTTCGAACCCCCAACCTCAATATCTGTAATTCAGCACATTTGCCATCCATACTAATTGACATACATGGCATTTTAAGTTGGCCAAGGAACACTGCATATGATATAATTTGAAAATCAACATGGCTTCGACTGGGGTTCGAACCCCCAAACTCCATATCTGTAATTCAGCACATTTGCCATTCATACTAAATGACATACATGGCATTTTAAGTTGGCCAAGGAACAGTGCATATGATATAATTTTGAAAATCAACATGGCTTCGACTGGGGTTCGAACCCCGAACCTCCATATCTGTAATTCAGCACATTTGCCATTCATACTAATTGACATACATGGCATTTTAAGTTGGCCAAGGAACAGTGCATATGATATAATTTTGAAAATCAACATGGCTTCGACTGGGGTTCGAACCCTGAACCTCCATATCTGTAATTCAGCACATTTGTCATTCATACTAAATGACATACATGGCATTTTAAGTTGGCCAAGGAACACTGTATATGATATAATTTTGAAAATCAACATGGCTTCGGGTGGGATTCGAACCCTCAACCTCCATATCTCTAATCCAGCAGCATGTATTCCCATTATGCCAAGCAGCTAGCTGTCATGCACAGTCCAGCAAGACTATATCACATTGCATTGAAGAGCTGAACAATAGACTTCTAGAATGGCTGCTCACACCTGCTCGTTAAGAATAGGGGAGAGAATGAGAATGAGTTTTTTGTCTTTACAACATCGTTGTAAAAAAACTAAAAGGAGTTGGCACGTGTCCTTTTCACAGATCGGAGTCATGCTTGTCATCTCTCTAACAGTGAATGAAGTTTATAGGTTAAATGGTTCAGGCACAAATGGACCTCCGTGTGGGACATGCGCTGATCTCTTGAAAAATTCACTTTTGGAAAGACTGGGATTCTCCATAGACCCAGGCCTTTTTTTTTTACAAACCTGCCATTTAAAAAGTATTGGGAGTTGGGAGATGAAACTTTCACAATTTGGAGACATCCCATAGAGCTCGCTAACAACGCGTCAACTAAACTTCTAGGTGAAAGTGTTGATGTTTTATGACCGAAAAAGCCTCCTACACTCTAATCTCTAGAGTGGCGGAACCTTGGTTCATGAAGGTTTCACCATTGCTTTCAATGGGCAAGCTTTCACAAAATCGCCAAAAACGGGAAAACGACAAGAGACACGGACAAGCCTATAACTATACGCGATCTCCAAGCCGAGCCGGTCGTTTTAGTGTTTGAACGGTGTCTCTATCTCGAAAGGCCTAGGAGGAGATCCATTTTCTATTTTACTGCCCGACACAAGAACGATAAATAAAGAAACAGGACTTAGAGATTACTATAATCGGGCCTTGCTCTGCAAGGGCCATGCTCTGCATGGTCCTTGCTCCGCAAGCCCGCTTAAATAATAATAAAGAAACAGGACTTAGAGATTACTAATAATCGGGCCTTGCTCTGCAAGGGCCATGCTCTGCATGGTCCTTGCTCCGCAAGCCCGCTTAAATAATAATAATAAAAGAAACAGGACTTAGAGATTACTAATAATCGGGCCTTGCTCTGCAAGGGCCATGCTCTGCAAGCCCGCTTAATAATTCTTATTCGTATTTCATTGGTATTGGTTATAACTAAATAATAAATATATTTGTATTTGTATTGGTTCGTATTGACCCTTGACTTCAATTATTGAGATTTACGTTCTCCCGTACTTTCCCTGAGTCTGGCAACACAAATTCTACTTGTATCTCCAAGATAGCATGTGGAATACATTGAATCATGTGGAACCAGCTGGCAGCTAGCCAAGTGAACCACTTTAAAGGAACAGTCCACAATTTTTTGATTTTCACATATTTGCAGTATTTCCAAGTATTGTTCATGAATGTGCATATAATTTTCTTCTCAGTGTTTTCAGTACTTAGATTTATTGGATTAGAATTATTAGCATAGCCTAGTATAATCACTGAAAGTGAATGGAGCCATTAGCGTCAAGCCACAAATTATCACAGGACAGAATTAAATAGCTGTTTTGCACTCTGGTGAATTTCACATTAATTTTAAAGTACTGTATAAGTACATCTGATGTTTGTTTGCCCCCATAGACTTGAATTGCTATGCTTAATTTTGTCTATACTGTTAAACTAGGCAATGCAAACACAGATACAAAAAGTACATGCACATTCAGGAATGCTTGGAAATACTGAAAATATGTGAAAACCAAAACATGATGGACTGTCCCTTTAAAAAAACAAAGACACAGCACCACCTTCACATGCAGCAAGGCTAGTCCCAAAGTCCCCAGACAGAGGGGTTACAGGTCACCCATTCAGAGCAAATGATTCATTGATTTTGTGCGAAATAACAGGGCTGATCTGGAGCCTATGAAGAAATTATATTGAATCTCTTTCAGCCTGTTACATGGATTATAGATACAGATCTAACTAACTCTACAGGCACCTTATAGTCACTTTCATTATCCAAGTCACTTCCCAGGCAACATTGTGAATCTCATATCCTAGTTTGTATGAGATGAAGTGAGCGTAGAGTACAAAGCGGATGTTAAAAAAATGTTAAAAATCACTGTGTTAGACAAGAATATCATTGATAATTTCACATATTAATTAGTGCCTTTTATGTTTCATCCTTTATCTCCAGAGAGCAAGAGAGGACGTGTAAACAAGACACCAGTGGTCAGGACAAGCAAAAGGATTTACCTCATATTTTTGAGGTAAGAAATTATGGGTGGTTAACTTGTATAAATATTTTCATTCTGTATTAATGCTAATGTTTCATTTAAAAATTCATGGACCAACTGAACTAAATCTTAGTTAACAGTGGTTTGTATGGACCAATAAGCCCAAACAAACCAAAAGCCCAACAAACTTCATTGGTTTATTTGTCTATAGTTACAATGTATTTTGATGATTGTCATTCCTTGGGGCCAATTCCACACAGCAGGGCAAATAGGAAGAGTGAAGAGACAGCCTGAAAAGCTGGGAATAGAAACTTGGTCAGGTTCCTCTAATACAGCATACAGTTGGGTCTTTGTCACTCATAGGCAGAAAGGCTTCAATTTTACTGATCTGAAACGCAGCAAGCTTTTCACAATGAGAGGCCTCATATAGCATAACAATAAATGCATCTGAAATGTCATATGCACTTTAGGTACTCGAGGAGAAGATCATCACCTTTTTAAAAAATGAGCTGCTGAGATTGAAGCAGATTCTTAGTCCAGACTACAAAGAAAACATTGAGAATAAAGCAGAAGATGAAGGTGAAGCCAGAGAAGGAGCTCTCAAAATGGTCCTGCACTTCCTCCTTGAGATGGACCATCAGGATCTTGCTGATGAACTGCATGACAGTAAGAATGACTTTGTCTTTTCTGGCACTTGCATTACATAAGATGTTCAGTTAGGTCAGGAAGGGTGTCGTGCCAATTACTCCAGTCCTTGTGGGTGCGTGGGTTCTGGGTATTGTTGAGCACAGGAGGAAGAAGAGAACTCGCACACCAAGAGTTGTCCATGCAGGAAAGGTGTTTTAATCCATCCACTTAAACAAAAAATAAAATAAAGTGCTGCCAAGTGGGGGTGTAATCGATTCGGTCCTCAGACCTTCATCTGTGCAAACCATATACAAACCCCAACTCCGGTGAAGTTGGGACGTTTGGTAAACAGTGAATAAAATCAAAATGCTATCATTTTCAAAACATTCAATCTATTCATTAGATGGAGAATAGTGAAAAGACAACATATTAAGCGTTAAAACCGAGAAAAAATATTGTTTTGGGGGACATGCTGTATGTACTCATTTCTAATTTGATATATGCAACAGGTAACACTTTATTTTAGGGATACATCTATTAGCACTTATACATACAATATTAATGCCTGTGTAAGTAACTTGTAAGGCATGTACTAAGCAAAATAAGACAGTTGTTAAGCATGTATTCACAAATGTCTTGCTCATGCCCAATTAGGGATTTATTACTAATATAACGTTAGTAAGGACCAGTAAGCCTATATTTCTATTTATTAGTAAGTAGTAAGTGGCAGAATACAATGTGTATAAGCTCCCGACACACTGTGTGAACAAACCCTGAACAGTGTGAAAACAGATGCGGAATAAGGGTCCCTATTCTAAAGTGATGCACTGCTCACCCCAGACGGCTCGGGCCCCCACACTACCAAAGTCCCCCCTTGTTACCTAGGGCGCCCACACCACCCAGGCCCGCACTACCTAGCCCCCCATATCAGCAAAGTGTAAGGATATATTAAATAATTATTTTTTCCAGCAAAGACATCCAGATTTCTTTAGTTCATATTGATGTAGGTAAGGTAACAGGAGCCTTTATATAGCAAGGATTGAACGTACACTTGTCAATGGCGGTGGGTTGGTGAGATGTAATTTTTTTCATGTACCACTGAGTTTTAATTGTAAAAAAAAACAAAATAAATGCAGAACATTAGAATATTAGTTTTGAAGCGAAAATAAACTATTCTTTTGTGATAATTAAGTTAATGTTTGAGAACATTAGCTTCAAGAAGTGCAGTGCATGATGGGTACGCAATCTAGGCCAACAGACAACCTACCCAGCTCTGAGCCTACCTACGTCCTTAGCTCCTCCCCTCACTCGTGCAATTTAGTTGCTATCCAAACAATTTGCCATGTACGTAACAACACAACTATTATCATTGCTGCATTGGCCATGCATTGCATTTCTGACTAAGGGCGTACCCATCATGCACTGCACTTCTTGGAGCTAAGTTTCTCAAACATTAACTTATTTTTCACAAAGGAACAGCTTAGTTTCGCTTCCAAACTATTTCTCATTGTTATATTCTGCATTTATTGTACGGTTTTTACATTTAAAACTAATTGGTGTATGAAAAAAATGACATCTCACCAACCCACCGTCATTGAGAAGTTTACGTCCAATCCTTGCTATATAATCCTTCCTATTACACAATCACACACTGAGTGCAGTAAGTGAAATCTACATATCTCATTAGATTGAAGCAAAATAGGTAAAGGTCTTACACTTTGCTTCCGGGGGGGGCGCTGGGTAGAGTAGGGGGCCCTAGGTAGTGCGGGGGCCCTAAGTATTCTGGGCTGAGCAATGCATCACTTTAGAATAGGGACCCTTATTCTACATCTGTTTTCACACTGTTCAGGATTTGTTCACAGAGATTTAAGAAGGTGGAGAATGCGCGCACATCAGTGGCACAGGTGCTGGACAAAATAGAGTAACTGAAATAAATGATAGAAGTCCGCAACACTGTTAATGCTCCCAGTGATTTTATTTGCACACTTGTGCAAATAAAATCACTGGGAGCATTAACAGTGTTGCGGACTTCTATCATTTATTTTTGTTCACAGAGTTTACCAGGAGCTTATACACATTGTATTTTAGCCTTTACTGCTTACTCATAAATGGAAATCTAGGTCTACTAGGTCCTTACTAAGGTTATATTGGTAATAAATCCCTTATTGTGCATGAACAAGACATTTGCGAATAAATGTCTAACAACTGTCTGATTTTGCTTCGTACATGCCTTGCAAGTTACTTATACAGGCATTAATATTGTATGTATTAGTGCTAATAGATGTATCCCTAAAATAAAGTGTTACCATGCAACACATCTCAAAACAGTTGGGACGGGGACAATAAAAGGCAGCAAATGTCGAGGAAGACTAAAGACAAAACATAACTTAACAGTTAAATGCATTAACCGATGAGATGATTTTATATAAAAAAAACAGTGTTAATTCCTATCCTGGACATGATTTCATCATCTTAAATGGTGGGTGTATTCCTTGTCATGTTTTGCAATGTTTTCCCTCTCTGTAGTGCTTACAGTGTGACAGGTCTTGACCAAAAGTCCACCATTTTATCACCTGCTGGTCCTTATGATGGAGCCAAACTGTTAAAACATAGTAGAAATGCAATTTGACCTTACAATGTGGCAGTAATCCAAGATCTCCCTTCAAAATATAATGCATGAGTGGCTCTTCATGCTGTTTAAAACCCATTTATTATTATTACTACATTATATTGCATTTGGCAGACGCTTTATAACCAAAGCGACTTTCAAAAGAGGACATATTCAAGCCAACATCACAAGCAAATACAATGTGCACAGGAGATATACAGAACAACAAGTGCAGTTGCAGAGGGGTTAGTTTTTTTTTTTTTTTTTTAATTAAAGAGTAAATAACGAGTACACACACACACAAACTAAACTAAACTAAACATCATGTCAGAAGTCTGCCCTGGGGCAAGGCCAATTCCAGCATTAGTGTAGTAGATTCTCTCGAAAGAGGAATGTCTTTAGTTGTTTCTTGAAGGCTGCAAGAGATGTGCTTAGTCTTGCTGCCTCTGGGAGACCATTCCACCACTTGGGTACCACAACGGAGAACAATCTTGACTGGGAGTACCTAGAGCGACTGGATGGCAGAGCCAGACGGCTTGTGCTGGATGAGCGCAGTTCTCTTCCAGTAACATAGGGCGTTAGTAGGTCCTTCAGATAAGCTGGGGCCGTTCCTGTGGTGGTTTTGTAGGCAAGGGTCAATGCCTTGTGCTTGATCCGGGCGGCGATCGGTAACCAGTGCAACTCAATAAATAGAGGAGTAACATGGGTCCTTTTGGGTTGATTGAATATCAACCGTGCCGCCGCATTCTGGATCATCTGCAGAGGTTTTAGCGCACAAGCAGGTAGGCCTGTCATGAGTGAGTTGCAGTAGTCAACGCGGGACAGGACAGTGGCCTGCACCAGTCGTTGTGTAGAATATTGTGTCAGCACAGGTCTGATATTCCGTACGTTGGACATCTGGAATCGACAGGTCCGGGTGACTGAGTCGATGTAGTTGGAGCATGACAGCTCATCATCAATCATGACGCCAAGGTTTTTGGCGACTTTGTTTGGGGTCACGATGGTGGAGCCTATCTTGAGGTTGATGTTGTGACTGAGCGAGTCTTAAGCTGGGATCACCAGGAGCTCTGTCTTGGCCAGGTTCAGCTGTAGGTGGTGGTCCTTCATCCATGTTGACAAATCGGTGAGGCAGGCAGAGATGTGTTCCGAAACCATGGTGTCATCTGGACGGAACGACAGGTACATCTGGGTGTCATCAGCATAGCAGTGGTAGGAGAATCCATGTGTTTGAATGACACGTCCCAGGGAGGAGGTGTATATTGCAAACAGAAGGGGTCCCTGCATTGATCCTTGGGGTACACCTGTGGAGAGGGTGTGAGTCTCCCTTGCCATGACACACTGAAGGTGCGTCCAGAGAGGTAGGACTTGAACCATGAGTGGACAACGCCTGTGATTCCCATTAGAGTTCTCAACGGGCCTGAAAATGTCAACCCGACCCTACCCGGCCCGTGGCTTTTAAAGCCCGAGCCCGATGTTACCCGACACATCACTAGAATTATCTAACCGAACCCGGCCCGAGGCCCGAAGTCGGGGGTCGAGTTTCCCCACGTTATCCTATGGAGAATGACGGGTTGTGGTGGGTCTTTAAGGGCACTTATGTGCAGTAAATTGCATAACCCACTTAAAAACCTAGGGAAAAGATATTTTCCACAATAGAAACATGAAATGGGGAAACGTTCTTGCTATTTAAGCAGAATCATCCACAGCGCGATTTCAATAACCGCCTCTTCACGGCAACAACAATCTATCCACCTTTTGTTTTGACTTCTAAATGTAGGCTTACTACATTTCCACCCCGTGTATCTGATTAAATGTAGGCTACGTGAAGTTGTCCCTCCCTCCTTGTTTGTTCATATGCGTGGATGAGATGGAAAGCCTGGCTGTGCCAAACATTGTTTAAAAGTTTCATAAAATGTTGGTCGGCACACAAGGTTTTGGACATACTAATTTCTAGTGGCACCTGGGCTACGGTTGGTGCATTGATCAGCCATGTAGCAAAAAAGACAGATAGGTGAGAGGATGAGATCTTCCTCGGCTGGCGAGCGCTCCGCATGTGTGTGCGCCCCAAGACCCGACAGTTGCTTAAAAGTCAATTTGAGCACGAAAACAGCAAAGACAAGGTGATATTTCATTCAAACAGGGCCTACACGCTCCAAATAAAAGATTTGCTGAGGGGATTTTCAACCAGACCGCAGCGCGAGCAGACAGTCAGTGTGAAAAGCCAAGTCTACCGGCACCTTCGCTGCCGCTCGCTTACCATCGGTGCACGAGCCATTTAAATAGTGAAGTGGCATATCGCAACAGCACATGCGGATTAGCCAAATTATATGCAACAAAGTCGCCAACAATGCGTGGATTTAACGTTTAATACGCATATGCCAACGTTGTGTGAATACGTGGAAAGGATAACCTAATTGGAAAGCCACTGTCCTTTCTAGTATAGCCTATGTAGAAGACCGCTTCGGTTTCGTTTCACCTCATGGGGAAAACATAATTTCCATGCACTGCATTTGCTGAGACTACTAAGCAATAAAGTTAGCGATCAAACTAAAAATATTGGTTGTTGTCATTACAGCATTTAATATGCTAGGCCTACTATGGCTGTTGTTTAAAATAGGCCTAGTCATTGGATTGCCAACCGTCCCTTGTATTAAGAAACAAAAGTATGGTTCCATGAGCTGACATGGGACTCAATATCGTTAAAATTGCATCTAAGAACCTTTTTCCCGTTTTTATTAGTTGGCGTAATTGTAGCCAATGTAGTTTTTCTGTGCGTTCCGGGACCTCTTTCCAACTCATCATCGCTGTGATGTGATGTTTGTTTTGCGTTCTGGTACCTTGTGATTTACAAATAATGCACTGCGCAAGGTTGCATGCAGCAGCCTGCCAGACCTTCGTTACGCAGGCCTACATATATTTAGATAGATAGGTCTAGCTTTACTGACCCATCAAGGGGAAATTCGCCATGATTCACGGTAAACAGCAGAACTGTTTTTTTTTTTTCACTGGGCGGAAAAGATTGAGCCCGCGGACCGAACCGACCCGAGCCATATGCTTATATTTTCGACCCGAACCCGGCCCGAACCCAAAGGGCCCGTCGGGTTTTTCGGGCTGACCCGACCCGTTGAGAACTCTAATTCCCATGGCTGTGAGTATCCTCAGGAGGATCTTGTGGTTGACTGTGTCAAAGGCTGCAGACAGGTCTAGTAGGATGAGGACCGAGGATAGTCCTTCCGTTCTTGCAGTCCTTAGAGTCCTTGCAGTCACTGAGAGTAACGCAGTTTCAGTTGAATGTCCACTTCTGAAACCAGACTGTTTTGGGTCCAGTAATCCGTTCTGGTTTAGGAAGTTGGTGACCTGCTTTACAACTGCTCTTTCTAGCGTCTTGGATAGGAAGGGAAGCAGTGAGACAGGTCTGTAGTTTTCGACATGAGCAGGGTTCAGTGTAGGCTTCTTCAGTAGTGGTGTCACCCTTGCTTGTTTGAAGGCGGAGGGGACAGTGCCGGAGGAGAGTGAGGAGTTCATGATGGATGTGATTGCTGGGACCACTGTTTGGGCAATGTCTTGAAGAAGGTTCGTGGGCACTGGGTCCAGTAGGCAGGTAGTGGGACGGCTTCTTGTGATGAGTTTGGAAACTTCTTCTTCAGAGAGCAGAGTGAATTCTTTAAGTGTTGCAGGAGTCGGTGTGTTTCCCACGGGGGTGTCTTCAGGGTGGGAGGTCGGCTCACAGAATTGCTTGCTAATATTTGCCGTCTTTTCCGTGAAGAAGGTGGGAATGTAGGCTGTCAGAAGATTTATACCATTCAGCACTGTATTTAACTCTACAGATGAGTGAGAACATCTTAACCAATGCACTACTGCACCCGCATGCCATCATGGAGGCTGACTTTTGAAGTTAGCACTAACACAAGTTGGATGGTCCATTTTCACTGTAGCACAGGATGTGCAATGCTCTATTATTGTCAAAAAGAATGTACTTCTACAACTTCTGCTGCCTACTGTAAACAAAGGACAGTTTCCCGTGTCTTCTGGGTCTATTTCAAGTGAGCTCGGGTGGATAGGGGAATGTTAAACCCCTCTATCATTTGCACACATGAAGCGTCCTTAATATGGTCAAGTTTTCACTAGCTGTAATGCTCGGAGTGCTAGAGTGAGACTACAGCCAATATATATTTCATGATGTCATGAACCTATACAATGATTTTAATAACAAAAATATGTCTTATATACACTCAATCGTGGTAAATCAAAGGGAATTCAAAAATGTATGTAATAACTATGGTAATTATTCCCTTTGCATCTTTAATTCTGAGTGACTCAGCCTCTCTGTGATGATCTTATGCCTGGACACCTATATTGTCCATCAGTACAATTCATTTTGAAATGTTCTTCTTTGTTGTTTTATCTTATTTGGATGTTTACTAAATTTCACTGATCCCCGTCCCAACTTATTTGAGACGTGTTGCATTTATCAAATTAGAAATGAGTACATATGTCCCCCAAAACAATATTTTTTCTCGGTTTTAACACTTAATATGTTGTCTTTTCACTATTTTCCATCTAATGAATAGATTGAATGTTTTGAAAATGATAGCATTTTGATTTTATTCACTGTTTACCAAACGTCCCAACTTCACCGGAGTTGGGGTTTGTACACAGGAAATAAGTGTATTTATAGTAGGCCTATGCGTCTAATAGGCGGTCATAGGCGCCTGTCAATCACCCTACGCACTGCAGGGTTGGTTGGAGTGCGCGCTCAAGGAAGTAAATAAATACTATCACGAGGCAAAATACAAAAGGGAAAAAAATATTATCTTGTAATATTATCTTCTTTCTCCTGTGTATTACATAAGAGGCCAAATGAATTGCTACTTATGTATTTATTTATTTAATGGCCTCTTGTATTATTTTTTTCTAGTTTGAAATACTTTATTATTTCTGTGGTTTTCCGTTTATTTTC